>NC_070589.1:31471629-31646629 GCF_027409825.1 Scomber japonicus
CCTCATCCCTCCTTTCCTTCCTTCATCCTCCCTTCCTTCATTCCTCCCTTCCTTCATTCCTCCCTCCCTCCTCTGTTTCTATTATATTCTGTGCCTTTTTTTGTATTACACAATGTCTGTTTTGACGAGAGAAACATGTATAAAGGGCAAATACAGCCCATATTTGCTTTGTGTTTCTTTCTTTCTTTCTTTTTAAACACTTGGAAACATAAGCAGCCAAAAAAAGCTGCGTCGTTATTCCAGCGCTGCAGTAAATACTGGTGTGTTATGGTAACTGAAACCTGCAACTAGAAGCAGCCATGCATGAGGGCTGCCAGCCAGAAATATACATTAATAATAATCATCATCACATCCTGAAAGCCAGCGAGCAGACGGAGGGTTTCACTGCCTTGCTCAAAGACACATGACGGATGACTTTATGGGAGAAACATCAGTGAACTTGGCTATGAGCGGAGAACGATACGGCTCATTCACATTTTCCAGAAAGTTGGAAATTCTCCCAGAATTTGAGGATTTCAGAGAGTTTGTCTTTTTTTAGCTTTCTGACTTTCTGTTTTTTGTCTGGCTTTTGACGAGAAGAGAAGAGAAGGAAGGATAGGTGGAAGGAAGTAAGGAAGGAAGGAAGGAAAGGCAGATGGAAGGAAGGAATGAAGAAAGAAAGGATGGAAAGAAGGAAGGGAGGAAGGAAAGATGGAAGGAGGGAGGGAAGAGAAGAGAAGGAAGGAAAGATGGAAGGAGGGTTAAACACAAATATTAAAGGGTTATTCTTCACTTTAAACCTTCTTATCCTCCTCTTTTTATCTGTATTATTCTATTTTACCTTCATTTTATTCCCAATTTAACACTTTTAATCATATTTAAATATCTTTTTATCTTGCCATATGTTGCTTTCATATCCTTTTTGATGCATTTTATGTTTTATTTAGAGCTACCTGTTGTTGGAAATGTGCTGTACAAATAAAACCAGCCTTAATCTGAGTGTCTATATTACTTGTGGTGAGCATAAAATAGATTAATTCAGATATTTGTCACAGCTGTTGTGACTCTGACTCATTTCCTATCATCTTTCTAAATATTTGACCTCTTTTTAAACAAGTGTCTTGAACCTAAAAAGGCCACAGTTTGACTTTTAAGTGAAGTAAACACACAAATAAATATCCTGTGTGTGTTGATATGGAGTAATAAGTCCAGAAGAAGAAGAAGAAGAAGAAGAAGAAGCCGCCTCTGCAGGGTTGTTTTAGCCCTTAAACAGGCCTTACTAGTTATGTCATTTGCACCTAAAGTAAGGAAGGAAGGAGGGAAGGAGGGAAGGAAGGGAAGGAAGGAAGGAGGAAGGAAAGGAGGGAAGAAGGAAGGGAAGGAGGGAGGAAGGGAAGGAAGGGAGGAAGAAGGAAGGGAAGAAGGAAGGAAAGGAGGAAGGAAGAAGGAAGGTAGGAAGGAAAGGAGGGAAGAAGGGAAGGAAGGGAGGAAGGAAGGAAGGAAAGGAAGGAGGGAAGAAAGGAAGGACAGATGAAGGAAGGAAGAAAGGACAGAAGGAGGGAACATTTACCTTAACAGCTGAACTTAGATCTGAGGAAGGACAGATGAAGGAAGGAAGGACAGATGAAGGAAGGAAGGAAGGAAGGACAGTTGAAGGAAGGAAGGAAGGAAGGAAGGACAGAGGAAGGACCCGGGAGGACAACAGGAAGGTTAAAGAGTCCGTATCTCCTGGTGCACGTTGTCTGTTTAAAGGTTAACTTTTAGAAACCCAGCAACAGGATCCTGTGAGTTCCTGCTGAGCTGCTGAATTCATCCCGCCGTCGCCTCGTTTATCACTTAGAAGAGAAGCTCTCGACTCCGCAGCAGTTTGGCAGCGGCTCCTCTCAATTAGTGAGTTTTCATTTAGCGTGCATCCGTCAGCGGGGACTATGCAGCTTGCTCAGGGGAAGAGAGAGGGGGGCAGGGAGGGGGGGGTTGCGTTATCTTGGTGTGGAGACAGGGGAGCTCTGGGTGTGTCCGGCTCTCAGGCTGGTGACGGAGGGACTGTTTGGTCTGATAACCTCCGACTGACAAAAAACTGTGTCCGTCTAGTTTAATCTGTGCAAACCACATTTATGTATGTCTAAGTATATTTTTAAAGAAACCAAGACTGTTTTTATTTTTATATAAGCACTAAAATATGGAAGAAACTGACTCCTCATGATTATAACTGAAGCTGGGCTGATACTG
Source organism: Scomber japonicus (assembly GCF_027409825.1). Taxonomy (NCBI): domain Eukaryota; kingdom Metazoa; phylum Chordata; class Actinopteri; order Scombriformes; family Scombridae; genus Scomber; species Scomber japonicus. The sequence goes on from NC_070589.1 coordinate 31,473,838, forward strand.
GATTTTTTTAGACTGCATTAGTTAAGTTTTACTTTAGTTTTAATTAGGGCTGTCAAATGATAATTTTTTTTAATCGCGATTAATCGCAGAGTTTTAAGCCCATAATGTAAAGCATTTCTTACCAGAGTGTCTTAACTGGGAATCAATCACGGCTCTGCTGCGACTCCCACACTCCAAAATGGTCCTTTGGTGGAGCTGAGGCTGGCTTGGCTGCACCTGGGTGTTTAGCGTGGAGGTGCTAACTCAAACTCCACGTACTCCGGTGGTAGTTAAACTCCGTTTGACACAGGTTGCATTTTACTTTTGACTTGTCAACTGAAGCGTCTGGAAGTGTTTTAAAGTTAAACAAGCCGTTCAAAAGTCCAGTAGCTCTCTTACTTTCCATCAGCGCGGTAGGTTTACTGCAGGAGGCCACTTCAAAGCATAGCGCTACAGCTAGAGGAGCCGTCTACGGGTCAGTAGAAGGGACAAAAAGGCTTGCAACATTAAAATGTGATTAAAAAAAAGTAACGCGTTATGAATTGCATTAATCTAATCGCGATTAACGCGTTAACGCTGACAGCCCTAGATTTACTATAAAATAAAAAATCTAAATAAAACAGAACCAAAAAATGACATGTATATATTAAACCTGAATTAAGAAAAATGATAAATGATACATACAATGCTGCTTATATAACTTAAAAAAATAAAAACATATCAGTGTATATCAGACAAAATATACACCCATACTGTTATATTTGTGTTAGTTAATAGTCAGCTGATCAGGCTCTATGGAAGAGTAACAAAGAAGAAAGGCTCAACTATCATTGTCAGTTTTTTTTTGTTTTGTTTGTTTTCTAACGTAATATTTCTGATAAGGATCGTTTCAATTTGGTTATTAAAGACTTGAAAGAGAAAATTGAGTAATTGAAAAAGAATCTATAACCTATAAATAGATCTTTGTGACAGATGAACAGTGGCGGTGACGCTATGGAAAAGTTAACTATATCTTTATATCTCTGGTGTTTCTGTGCTGCAGTGTCTTCTTACATCAGCTGATATATATAAACACCAATATGAGAGTCATACGCTGCCGGTGTTTGTTCAGCGTCACTGGAATCTTTTTACTCTCTTTGTCTCCAGACGCCACAAAGTGTTTGAGAGTCTAGTTTTTGAAATGTTGACCCAGAAGTCCTTTTATCAACACACAGCTGAAACACTAAGACACTAAGAGATAAAAACTAATATTGTGCAGGGTTGATTTAACTCTCCTGTTGTCCTCCAGTTAAAGGAGGGAGGGAGGGAGGGAGGAAAGGAGGAAGGAAGGAGGAAAGGAAAGAAGGAAGGAAGGTAGGAGGGAGAGAGGAAAGAAAAGAGGAAGGGAGGAAAGAAGTAAGAGAGGAAGGAAGGAAGGAGGGAGGAAAGAAGGAAGGAAACGATGGAGGAAAGGAAGGACGGAGGAAAGAAGGAAGGAAGGAAGGTAGGAGGGAGGGAGGAAAGAAGGAAAGAAGGAAGGAAGGAAGGTAGGAGGGAGGGAAGGAGAAAGGAAAAGAGGAAGGGAGGAAAGAAGGAAACGAGGGAGGGAGGGAGGGAGGGAGAGAAGGAAGGGAGGAAGAAGAAAGGGAGGGAAGGGAGGAAGAAGGAAGGAAACGAGCGAGGGAGAAAGGAAAAGAGGAAGGAAAGAAGGAAGGAAGAAAAGAAGGGAGGAAGGAAGGAGGGAGGGAAGGATGAAAGGAAGGAAAGGAGGGAGGAAGAAGGAAGGAAAGGAAGGACGGAAGGACGGAGGAAAGAAGGAAGGAAGGAAGGTAGGAGGGAGGGAGGAAAGAAGAAGGAAGAAAAGGAGGAAGGAAGAAAGGAGGGAAGGGAGGAAGAAGGAAGGAAACGAGGGAGGAAGGGAGGGAGGAAGGAAGGAAGGAAGGAAGGAAGGAAGAAAGGAAGGGAAGGGAGGAAGAAGGAAGGAAACAAGGGAGGAAGGAAGGAAGGAAGGAAGAAGAAAGAAAAGAAGGGAGGAAGGAAGGAGGGAAGGATGAATGGAAGGAAAGGAGGGAGGAAGAAGGAAGGAAAGGAAGGACGGAAGGACGGAGGAAAGAAGGAAGGAAGGAAGGTAGGAGGGAGGGAGGAAAGAAGAAGGAAGAAAAGGAGGGAGGAAGAAAGGAGGGAAGGGAGGAAGAAGGAAGGAAACGAGGGAGGAAGGAAGGAAGGAAGGAAGGAAGAAAGGAAGGAACAGTCAAAACAGACGGGGTCAATTTGACCCGGGAGGACGACAGGAAGGTTAAGTTTACACTTTACTCCACGATATTAATATATTCTATCAATCGGGTAATTTCACAGTAACTAATTATTCACTAAAAACTGATTTAATATCTTTGGTCAGATGTTTGTTAGTTTGTATTTATGAGGCAGAGTTTCCTCACTGGTTTCACCTCAGAGTCTAGAATCAGCTGATCGTCCAAACTGACTCAACTCAACATCTATTTAGTCGATTTCTATCCATTTATTTATTTCACCTGTCAGAGAATCAAACACAGGATGCTTCCTGTTTATGAGGAGACAGAGTTAACCACTGATGCTCCTTCACAATAACCCTTTATTGGGCAAATAACTATATTTGGTAACTATATTTGTAAATATCCCAAAATATCTTTCCTTCCTTCCTTCCTTCCTTCCTTCCTTCCTTCCTTCCTCCTTCTCTCTTTCTTTCCTCTCCCCTACCTTTCTCCCTTCCTTCTTTCCTCTGTCCTTCCTTCCTCCTCCCTCTCTCGTTCCTTCTTTCCTCCCTTCCTCCTACCTTCCTTCCTCCCTCCCTCCTTCCTTTCTTTCCTTCCTCCCTCCCTCCCTCCTACTTTCCTTCCTTCCTCCCTCCCTCCCTCCCTCCTACTTTCCTTCCTTCCTCCCTCCCTCCCTCCTACTTTCCTTCCTTTCTTCCTTCTTCCTCCCTTCCATCATTCCTTCCTTCCTTCTCCCTCCATTCCTTCCTTCCCTTCCTTTCTTTCTTCATCATTCCTTCCTTCCTTCCTTCCTTCCTTCAATGTGTGTCCTATAAAGGGTTAAAATAACTCAGTATATAAACAACTGAGGCTTAAAAGTTTTATAAAATGAGAAGCAGTGCAGCAAAAGAGAGAAATCAATTCTCAAAAACAACATTAGAAGAATTAATTCAGTCATATTGAAAAAAAAACAGCTGTAATACTGAGAAGGAAAGCTGTTTTTTTTTTAAAGTCCGATCTTTCTTATTATTTTGTGTTCATCGTCAGTAAAACTTCTCCTCCGTCTGTAGAGAACCGGAAACAGTTCACGGATGTGGAAAGTGACGGTCACGTGACCCACAGAGCCGGCATCCATAGGTTAGAGTTACTGTAAAGCTGCTCTTTGTCATGACGGAAATAAAGGAAGTGGGATGTGGTACTTCAAAATAAAAGCATTGTTCAAAAAAAAAAAATCATTTAAAGTGGTGCTGTTGGGTTTTTTTTATGACAAAGTCGACCTAAATGTTTATAATAAGCTTTAAGACTGAGACACTTACTTAATTAATTGACTATTGAATTAATTGACAACTATTTGGATAATCAACTAATTGTTTTTTTTAAAGAAGAAAAAGTCCAAATTCTCTGATTCCAGCTTCTTATATATATGAATGTTTTCTGGTATTTTAAGTATATGACAGTAAAGTGGAGATTTGAGGAAGTCTTCTTGGGCTTTGGGGAACAGTCATCAACATTTTTCACTATTTTATAGACCAGAAGCTGAAGACACTTTTTGTATTCGTAGCCACATATCACCAGCAAACTTGATTAAAAGATGTCTACACTGATTTTTAAAAAAGGAAAGCAGGTAGTTGTTCATTTTAACCTTCCTGTCGTCCTCCCGGGTCAAATTGACGCCGTCTCTTTTGACTGTTCCTTCTTTCCTTCCTTCTGTCTTTAATTTTTCCTTCGTTCTTCCCCTCCTTCCCTCTTTCTTTGCTCCCTCCTCCTTCCTTCCTTCCTTCAATCCATCCTTCCTTCTTTCCTTACTTCCTTCCTTCCTCTTTTCCTCACTCCCTCCTTACTCCTTTCCTTCCTTCCTTCCTTCCCTTCCTCCTTACTGCTTTCCTTCTCTCCTTACTTCATTCCTCTTTTCCTCCCTCCCTCCCTCCTTACTCCTTTCTTTCTTCCTTCCTTCCTTCCTTCCTTCCTCCCTCTTTTCCTCCATCCCTCCTTCCTCCCTTCCTCTTTTCCTCCATCCCTCCTTACTCCTTTCCTTGCTCATTCCTTCCTTCTTACTGAAGAGCCTTTTCTCTTCAACAAGCAGAAGTATTTCTTAACCGATTAAAATCGATGGAATCATTTATAGAAAATACTCGATTACTAAAATGATCGACAGCTGCAGCCCTAAACATCAGTTCTCCAGACTTCACACACACACACGCGTCGAGCCCTTTCTCTCCCCTCCAACATCAGGAGAAAATAAAAGTGCTTCCATGTAACTGACAGACAACATTGTGAAATCAAGAGTCTCACAGTCAGAGTCACACCTACAGCGAGCGAATCCAAGGCAACACAGAAACACACACACACACACACACACACACACACACACACACACACACACACACAGAAGAAGACACAGACAGGCCCAAACAGTCTGATTCCTCTCACCACACCTAAAGTTTGGCCACACACACACACACACACACACACACACACACACACACACACACACACGATGACGTCATCTTACCGGGAAGTCTGTTCATGTTTACGCCCTGAGCTGAGAGGCCGATGCCCATGTACCTGCAGACAGATGATCAGGTGATCGGTTAGTTACACAGAAACAGAGAGAGGAAAACTATGTAACTGATAAATTAATCTTCCTGTCGTCCTCCCGGGTCAAATTGACACCGTCTGTTTTGACTGTTCCTTCCTTCCTTCCTTCCTTCCCTCCTTCCTCCGTTCCTTCTGTCCTTATTTCCTCTTTCCTTCCTTCCCTCCATCCTTCCCTCTTTCCTTCCTTCCCTCCCTCCTTCCTTCTTTCCTTCCCTCCGTCCTTCTTTCCTTCCCTCCGTCCTTCCTTCCCTTCCTCCCGTCCTTGCCTTCCTCCCTTCCTTCTGTCTTTCCTTTCTTCCTTTCCTTCCTCCTGTCCTTCTTTCCTCCCTCCCTCCTTCTTTCCTTTTCTACCTTCCTTCCTTCCCTCCCTCCTACCTTCCTTCTTCTCTTCCTGCCTGTCTCCTTTCCTTCCTTCGTTCCTCCCTTCTTTCTTTCTTCCCTTCCTCCCCTTCCATCCTTCCTTCTTTCTTCCCTTCCATCCATCCTTCTTTCTTCCCTTCCTCCCTCCCTTCCATCCTTCTTTCTTCCCTTCCTCCCTCTCTTCCATCCTTCTTTCTTCCCTTCCTCCCTTTCTTCCCTTCCATCCTTCCTTCTTTCTTCCCTTCCATCCTTCCTTCTTTCCTTCCCTTCCATCCTTCCTTCCCTTCCATCCTTCCTTCTTTCTTCCCTTCCATCCTTCCTTCTTTCTTCCCTTCCATCCTCCCTTCCTTCTTCCTCCCTTCCTTGACACGAGGACGACAGTCATATTTAGTTACTTAACCCTCCTAAGAGCTCGCTTGCTGACAGGATATGATGATGACAGCAAGTTCAAAGACACTCTCAGGTATGAAGAGAAGGACAATAGTACTGTAATATCCTGTGTGAGATCATCATCATCATCATCATCATCATCATCATCATCATCATCATCATCATCATCATCTTTCTTTAAATAAGGATTTCTGATCTACAGGAAAGCAACGAGGGTTTCCTGCAGCAGTTGCTTACACTTTCAGTATCGAGCTGTAACCAAATGTCCGTGTTTGGTTCAAAATGCAGATGAAGAAGTTTTAGGTCTTTAATCACAAAAAAAAAAAAGCAGCTAGAATGAGTCACAATGCTGCAGGGTTCAAATGTAAATCCAGATTAGACTAGTCCAGTTGTGTGGGCTTTCATTGTTTCCACTGTTTGTTTGTTTGGTTGTTGTTTTTTGTTTTTAAAGCTTTGAGCAACTCTCTCCACTTTGCAGCCATGACAGCTCATTGTACATCACCGAGCATCAGCAGCTTATTAGATATGATAGCTGACTTTGTGTCTCATTCATAGGATTGATGTAATTGACACTTTTTTTTTTATTATACACCACAAAAAAGTCCCAATTTAGTTTTCCAGGGTCATTTGGGTAACAAATGAAAAACACAGCAGGTAAGCTGTCTTTTTTCTTCCTTCCTTCCTTCCTTCTTTCCTTCCTGTCTTCCTTCCTTCTTTCCTTCCTGTCTTTTTTCTTCCTTCCTTCCTTCCTTCCTGTCTTTTTTCTTCCTTCCTTCCTTCCTTCCTTCCTTCCTGTCTTTTTTCTTCCTTCCTTCCTTCCTTCCTTCCTTCCTTCCTTCCTTCCTTCCTGTCTTTTTTCTTCCTTCTTTCCCGTCTTTTTCCTTCCTTCCTTCCTTCCTTCCTGTCTTCCCTTCCTTCCTTCCTTCCTTCATGTCTTCCCTTCCTTCCTTCCTTCCTTCCTTCCTTCCTTCCTTCCTTCTTTTAATGATCCGGCCCACATGAGATTAAATTGGGCAATATGTGGCCCTTTAATGAAAATGAGTTGCTCCGCTGCTCTACACCAATTCACATTCATAATCTCCCCATTAGTCATCAATACAAGCTGATGTGATTCATCTTAATTCAATAAAAAGACATTCACAATCACTATTTTACAGTCCAGGAGAACATTTAATAGAATATGATGAATACAACAACATGTTTTAATGCTAAACACAGGTCAAACTAATAAAAAAACAACTAATAAGTGTCCAAATTCAGTTAATTTAGAGTCTATTGTAGAAAAAGAGGAAAACACTGATAAATTGAAGATCTGCAAAGCGAGTTCTTGGTTTTCACTTGTACCTTTGCATTCATAAAAATTAATATAAGCTGCACTTTATATACTGTGGGTCACATTAGGAAAAGTTTGAGTAAAAGAAATATAAATTGGGTGTTTTTACAGCTCTGAAATGTAAAAAAAGGGTCAAATTTGACTCTTAATAGTATGTAAGGGTTAATATGCTAATATTTAATATGAGATATTTCAAGTTTATCTTTGCATTTCAATCATAAAGTTATTAATACGCAGTAAAATGTGCCAAACCGACTTTACATTTAGCACATGTACTCTCCTCCTATTGAACTAAAATGTTGGACAAGTTGAATTTTACCATGCCGGTGGAGCTGAATAAAAAGTCAGAGGATCCCCAAAATAATCATGACATCACCTCAAAGGATCGTGAATATCGGCACCAAATTTCCTCCCAGTCCACTAAATAATCCTCAAGATAATTCACCTTTTATACCCTCGTCTGAGATTTAGATGTGGTGTTCTGTTTTCTTACCCGTCTCTGCCTTTGCTGATGATCTTGACCTCGAAGTAGTAGACACCGCAGGCGGCTGGGATGGGGTGAGTGGCCCGTACAGATGCTGCATCTTTAGGGGTTTTGCCGTGACCTTCAGGGGAAAAGGAAAAAACACAGAGAGAGAGAAAAGAGAGCGTCAGAGTCTGATTAGTAGTAGAAACAGACAGACAGACAGACAGACAGTAGCTCGGACAGTAAGCCGGATCGACGTCTGTGTGAAACGGACAGTCGGCTCGACGGGACAGAAGCTGATTCACGTCTGAGTCCGACAGTTATGATACAATTACTCGGCTTTGTTTGACTCAATTTAAAACACAACAGCAGCAGCATGATAATGATTCTGAGCTTTCACACTAATAATAATCATGAAGTTTAATTAACCCTCCTGTTGTCATCGAGTCAAGGAAGGAAGGAAGGAAGAAGGAAGGAAGGGAGGAAGGAAGGAAGGAAGGAGGAAGGGAGGGAGGGAGGGAGGGAGAAGGAAGGAAAGGAAGAAGGAAGGAGGGAAGGGAGGGAGATGGAAGGAAAGGAGGAAGGAAGGAGGGAAGGAAGGAAGAAAGAAGGGAAGGAGGAAGGTAGGAGGGAAGGAAGAAAGAAAGAAGGAAAGGAAGGAAGGAAAGAAGGACAGAGGAAGGAAGGGGGGAAGGGAGGAAGGTGGGAGGAAAGGAGGATGACGGAGGGAAGGAAGGAAGAAAGCAGGAAGGAAGGAAGAAGGGAAGGAAGGAAGGAAGGAAGGAATAATGGTCGGTATGAACAGGAAGGATGATTAAAGCAAGGAAAGAACACCTGACTGTCATTTTAAGACATAAAAACTGTGAACTTGTCCTTTACAGCCAGATTAAACACTGTATTTAAGAAGCATCAGTCAGTCAGTATCAGACGTTTTAACCCCATTGTCTAGTTACTACCTTATAAACCTGATGTAATACTAGTAATAATACTACACTGAGCGGGTCATTATAAAGAAGCTCCTCCTCTATACTATAAAACTTTTACAACCTGAGTTAAAGTCTAAAAGGGAAAAGAGTCAAAAGGGCAAATCAGTGATAGTCACATTTTATTTTAAAGGGAAGTTAAAAGTTACTAAATGCTTTAAATGGTTAAAAATATAAAGTGTTACAGCAGTAGTAAAAACAGATAAAGCATGTTGGGAATTTATCTTTATCTTATTTAATGTATCTAAATAAAAAAATGTAATGTATTTTCTGGAGCTACATTATTTAAAAAGAAGTTGTGTCCTGCAGCACAGTGCATAAAAACACAGCAGTCTAAAAAGAAAACTACAGTGTCCAGGATTGTGTAATGTGACCTTTGACCCTTTAAATGTGGTAAAGTAAGAAATTGTATTAAATGATGATGTTGAAACTTTTCTTCCACATGAAAAACAGGCTGCTGAGGAATGAAATGATGCTTTAAAGAGTATAAAACACACATCCAGGTTTAACCCTCCTGTTGTCCTCGAGTCAAGGAAGGAAGAGAGGAAGAAGGAAGGAAAGGGGCGAGGGACTAAGGAAGGAAGGGAGGAAGACGGAAGGAAAGCAAGAAGGAAGGAAGGAAAGGAGGGAGGGAGAAAGAATGAAGGAAAGGAGGGAGGAAGGAAGAAAGGGAGGAGGAAGGATGGAAGGGAGGAAGAAGGAAGAGTGGAAGGGAGGAAGAAGGAAGCACATGTAGGAGGAAGCACAGGAAAGGAGTAAGGAGGGAGGGAGGATAAAAGGAAGGAAGGAAGGAAAGGAGTAAGGAGGGAGGAAGGAAAAGAGGAGGGAAAGGAAGGAAGAAAGGAAGGAAGGATGGATGGAAGGAAGTGAGGAAAGAAGTATGGAAGGAGGAGGGAGCAAAGAAAGAGGGAAGGAAGGGAAGAACGATATATATATAGCAATGTTTTATTATAGATGGTATTTTTATGAATGGCCCCTTGAGCTGTTTTAAGCCCATCACCTTAAAAACAATCTGAATCCAAACCTCCAGGAAATTTAGGGGGGGGGGGGGGGGGGGAGAAAGTAACACATAAGAGGAAGCATTTCATATTTAACCCTTTATAGGACACTCATTGAAAGGAAGGGAGGAAGGAAGGAAGAAAGGAATGAAGGAAGGAAGGAAGGAAGGAAGGTAGGGGGGAGGAAAAAAGTGAGAAGGAGGGAGGGAGGAAGGGAAGAAAGAAGGAAGGAAGGAAGAAGAAAGGGGGATGGAGGAAGGAAAGAAGGAAGGGAGGAGAGAAGGAAGGGAGGGAGGAAGAACATATGGAAGGAAGGAAAGGAAGGAAGGAAAGACGGAGGAAATAAGGAAAGAAGGAAGGGAGGAGAGAAGGAGGGAGGGAGAAAGGACAGATGGAAGGAAGGAAAGGAAGGAAGGAAGGAAGGAAGGACGGAGGAAATAAGGAACGAGGGAGGGAGAAAGGAAAAGAGGAAGGGAAGAAAGAAGGAAGGAAGGAAGGAAGGATATTTTGGGATATTTACAGAAGTTACCAAATATAATTATTTGCCCAATAAAGGGTTAATGGGATCTCTAACTGATAGCTGGTTAACTGTCAGGTGTCCATATGAAGACTGAATGAGTTTTTTTTTTTCTTGCTGTAATTATTCCTCCTGTTCACACCAACTGTTAAAAGCTCCTTTCCAACATCCACAGTGACCCACACAGTCATTTATAAAAGGTAGATGATCATCTTCTGTTGAGCCTCATCAGTGTGAGTTATTCATATCAAGTGATATCTGACACATTTACAGTCTGTTTACCAGCAGATTCCCTCTTAGTGTTTCCTTTCCTTCCTTCCTTCCCTCACTAGGAGGAAGGTAGGAAAGAAGGGATGAAGGAAGGAAGGAAGGAAGGAAGGAAGGAGGAAGGAAGGAAGGGAAGGGGGAAAGGAAAGAAGGACGGAGGGAGGAAAGAATGAAGGTAGGAAGGAAGGGAGGGAGGGAGGGAGGGAGGGAGGAAGGTAGGAGGGAGGGAAAGGGGAAAGGAGGAAGGAAGAAGGAAGAAGGAAAGGAGGGAGGAAGGAAGGGAGGAAGGGAGGAAGATGGAAGGAAAGGAGGAAGGAAGGAAGGAAGGGGGGAAAGGAAGGAAGGACAGAGGGAGGAAAGGAGGAAGGAAGGAGGGAGGGAGGGAAGGAAGGAATGATGGAAGGATAGAAGGGAGGAAGGAAGAAGGAAAGGAGGAAGGAAGGAAGGGAGGGAAGGGGGAAGGAAGGGAGGAAAGGAAAGAAGGAAGGAAGGAAGGAAGGAAGGAAGGAAGGAAGGAAGGAAGGAAGGAAGGAAGAATATATTTATATTCATGTATGCTGCTGGGATAGGAATGCTATACTTATAGTTTTGTCAATAAAGTTTCTATCAATGATTAATTTATTTTGATGTTCCCAAATCCAAGTGGGTGCCAGACTGCTGTTGTGTAATCCCTAAAGTTTCATAATAAAGCTTTACTCCTCCTTTCTGTCACATTGTTTACCTCACTGAGTGACATACTTTACTGGCTCCAGGAAGCTTACACAACAGCATACTGTAAACTCTGTCGGATCTGCTCTGAACAAACCGTGGATTACATCACCATGCTGTAGATGTGTGATGATGTCATAATAACCCGACATTCAGCATCCATGTCGTCCTGAATGGAGCTCTGACTAGTATTGTTTTAATTGTGTTTTAATTTCAGGATTATTTTGCTGATGAATCATTTTTTTTGGTTCACATAATGTCAAAATTTCCTCAAGTCAAGGAAGGAAGGAAGGAAGGATGGAAGGGAGGAAGAACGAAGGAAAGGAAGGAGGAAGGAAGGGAGGCAGGGAGAAGGAAGGAATGATGGAAGGGAGGAAGAAGGGAAGGAGGAAGGAAGGGAGGGAAGGGGGAACGAAGGGAGGAAAGGAAAGAAGGACGGAGGGAGGAAAGAAGGAAGGTAGGAGGAAGGGAGGGAGGGAAGGGAGGAAAGGAAAGGAAAGAAGGAAGGGAGGAGGGAAAGGAAGGAAGGACGGAGGGAGGAAAGAAGGAAGGTAGGAGGGAGGGAGGGAGGGAGGGAGGAAGGAAGGAGGGAAGGGAGGAAGGACAGAAGGAAGGAAGGAAGGAAAGAAGGAAGGAAGGAAAGAAGGAACAGTCAAAACAGACAGGGTCATTTTGACCCGGGAGGACGACAGGCAGGATGCTTACACAACAGCATACTGTAAACTCTGTCAGGTCTGCTCTGAACAAACCGTGGATTATATCACCATGCTGTAGATGTGTGATGATGTCATAATAACCCGACATTCAGCATCCATGTAGTCCTGAATGGAGCTCTGACCAGTATTGATTTAATTATGTATTAATATGAGGATTATTTTGAAGGAAGGAAGGAAGGAAGGGAGGGAGGAAGAAGGAAGAAAAGGAGGAAGGAAGGAAGGAAGGGAGAAGGAAGGAATGATGGAAGGGAGGAAGAAGGAAGAAAAGGAGGAAGGAAGAAGGAAAGAAGGGGGGAAGGGAGGGAGGGAAGGGGGAAGGAAGGGAGGAAAGGATAGAAGGAAGGGAGGGAGGGAGAAGGAAGGAATGATGGAAGGGAGGGAAGGGGGAAGGAAGGGAGGAAAGGAAAGAAGGAAGGGTGGAGGGAAAGTAAGAAAGGACGGAGGGAGGAGGGAAAGGAAGGAAGGACGGAGGGAGGAAAGAAGGAAGGTAGGAGGGAGGGAGGAAGGAAGGGAGGGAAGGGGGAAGGAAGGGAGGAGGGAAAGGAGGAAGGAAGAAGGAAAGGAGGGAGGAAGGAAGGGAGGGAAGGGGGAAGGAAGGGAGGAAAGGAAAGAAGGAAGGTAGGAGGGAGGGAGAAGGAAGGAATGATGGAAGGGAGGAGGGAAAGGAAGGAAGGTAGGAGGGAGGGAGGAAGGAAGGAAGGGTTATTAAAGGAAATATATTCACTAATTCTTTTCTACACCTTGAGCAAAACAATTGTAGATAGCATGCTGCACATACGTGTAAGCAGTATATGAGAGATATATGTCATTAATTATTGTGTGTGCACATGTGGTATAAGTACAATACAACAACAACAACAACAACAACATACACCCCAAAAAAGAAACTCCAGAACAAAATAAACAAGACAAAAACAACACACCCTTATCCTTCCCACAGATCCCCATCAGTCCCTATAAATTCATCCCTCCAATAAGCCTCACAATATAACCTATATGTATATAATAGAAGAAGTCAAAAAGAGGAAGAAAGAAAAAAAAAATCTTATAATGATAAAGAATTGAATATGAAATGAGCTACCAAAATGTACTTTCTTAAAATAATTAAATGTCTAAAGAAGGGATTTCAATTTTTGAGCTGATCTCTGCAGGGCTTTCTATATTGTCCATCTTTTGCTCCTTGTGCACTTATTGTTTTAATTATATATTAATTTGAGGATTATTTTACTGATGAATCTTTTTTTTTTTTGGCTCACATAATGTCTGAAAATGCTCATCAGAATTCCCCATAACTGAACAAATTCAAATGTCAACAACAAATAACGGACGATATTTTGTTTACCTTCAAAAAACAACTTTAGGAAAACCAGCAAATATTTGCATTTAAGCCGGCTGGAGCTCATGATTACTTTTGGGTTTGTTCCCTTAAAAGTTGACTCAAGCTCTTAACCCTCCTGGTGTCCTCGAGTCAAGGAAGGAAGGAAGGGAGGGAGGGAGGAAGAAGGAAGGAAGGAAAGGAGGAAAGGAGGGAGCAAGGAAGAAGGAAGGAAAGGAAAGGAAAGGAAAGGAAAGGAAAGGAGGGAGGAAAGGAAGGAGGAAGGAAGGAAGGAGGCAGGAAGGAAGTAAGGAGGAAAGAAGGAAGGGAGGAAAGAGGAAAGAAGGAAGGGAGGAAGGATGAAAGAAGGAAGGGATGAAGGAATAAGGAAGGAAAGGAGGGAGGAAAGAAGAAAAGAGGGAGGAAGGAAGGAAGAAGGGAGGAAGGAAGGAAGGGAGGAAAGGAAAAAAGGAAGAAGGAAGGAAATGAGGGAGGAAGGAAGGAGGGAAGGAAGGAAGGTAGGAAAGAAGGACAGAGGAAAGAAAGAGAGAAGGAGGGAGGTAGGAAAGAAGGAAGGGAGGACGGAATAAGGAAGGAAAGGAGGGAGGAAAGAAGGAAGGAGGAAGGAAGGAAGGGAGGAAAGGAAAGGAAAGAAGGAAGGAAAGTCGACACGAGGGTTAACAGGTTATCAGAATGAAGACAGACAGCTGCTGATTTGATCAACTCATCATTTCAGCTCTCGTACTTCAGAAGACAATGATCTTTTTTTTTTTTAGCAGGCTTTGACATTTAGAGACAATTGAAATCATATTTTTTTTGCCAAACTAAAACCAAAGGATTCTTCTGTTCGGTGGGTTTTACATAACAAGGCCTTTAATAACTGATAGATAAATATAGATGAGGAGGACTCTCTGCCAAATATTTCAATTTAGTCTATTTTTAACCCTCCTGTTGTCCTCGAGTCAAGGAAGGAAGGGAGGAAGGGAGGAAGGATGGAAGGATGGAAGGATGGAAGGATGGAAGGGAGGAAGAAGGAAGGAAGGAAGAAGGAAGGATGGAAGGGAAGGAGGAATGAAGGAGGGAAGAAAGGAAGGAAAGGAAGGAAGGACAGAGGAAACAAGAAAGGAAGGTAGCAGAGAGGAAGGAAGGAAGGGAGGGAGGAAGGATGGATGGATGGAAGGGAGGAAGAAGGAAGGAAAGGAGGAAGGAAGGATGGAAGGGAGGTAGGGAGAAAGAAAGAAGGAAAGGAGGAATGAAGGAGGGAAGAAAGGAAGGGAGGAAGGAAAGGAAGGAAGGACAGAGGAAAGAAGAAAGGAAGGTAGCAGAGAGGGAGGAAGGAAGGGAGGAAGGGAGGATGGAAGGAATGGAGGAAGGAAGGACAGAGGAAAGAAGGAAGGATGGATGGATGGAAGGGAGGAAAAAGGAAGGGAAGAAGGAGGGAAGGAAGGAATGGAGGAAGGAAAGGAAGGAAGAACAGAGGAAAGAAGGAAGGAAGGAAGGTAGCAGGGAGGAAGGAAAGAAGGAAGGAAGGAGGGAAGGAAGGAAATGATCTGCTTTGGAGTTTCCAATGTCTCTGTTGGTAAAGTTACTCCACGTTTGCATATCTGCAACAAGAGATGAGGGGGAGGATTTGTTTTGGGAAGAGAGAGACAGGAATATTCCCATAATATTAACAAGGAAGAGAGTTTGTGAGAGAGAGAGAGAGAGAGAGAGAGAGAGAGAGAGAGAGAGAGAGAGAGAGAGAGAGAGAGAGAGAGAGAGAGAGAGCCGGTCAAACTCAGAATACTAGTAGAACACACCCAGGAAGCACTGTAACACCTTTTTTCTTTTACAGTAGCCCTCTTTTCTTATAGGCCTGCACCAAAAAAAAAAAAAAAACCCTTTGATAGTTTTGCTAAGCAACTAGTCCAACCTGAATGTCAGGCAAGACACCCCCCCCCCCATTATAACCCCCCCCCCCCCCCCCCCCCTCAGCAGATGAGTACCACCTTTACCTCACCTAATGATGCACTATGCTTACCAATGATTCAGTATTTGTATTAATGATATTTAACTTTATATTTCCTACCATTTAATACCTAATAATTCTACATTAGCCTTTGTTTGGGGGCCTAACACTTGGTGCTCCTCAGTAACTAATCAAAGGGGGGCTAATAATGATATTTAACTCCATATTCAGTATTGATAATGATATTTTATATTAAAGAAAACAACATATTATTGTGCTTGTTGTGTTGTGGCTGGTTGACAGGATAGATAGCAGAGAGAAGATGATATTTAACTATATATTTCCTATAATTTAATACCCAATAATGACATTTAACTATACATTTCCTACCATTTAATACCTAATAATGACATTTAACTATACATTTCCTTCCATTTAATACCTAATAATGCTGAATTTGCCTTCTTAAAGGGGTCAATGAGTTTAAGGCTTCAATACACTTTGTTTACCAATGATTCAGTATTTGTCATGACATTTAAGATAAGATAAAATATTCCTTCATTAATGCCACAATGGGGAAATTTGCATTGCTATTTAACTATATCCTGCCTACCATTTAATACCCAATAATGATATTTAACTATATATTGCCTACCATTTAATACCCAATAATGATATTTAACTATATATTGCCTACCATTTAATACCTAATAATGATATTTAACTATATAATGCCTACCATTTAATACCTAATAATGATATTTAACTATATAATGCCTACCATTTAATACCTAATAATGAGATTTAACTATATAATGCCTACCATTTAATACCTAATAATGATATTTAACTATATAATTCCTACCATTTAATACCCAATAATGATATTTAACTATATAATGCCTACCATTTAATACCTAATAATGATATTTAACTATATACTGCCTACCATTTAATACCTAATAATGATATTTAACTATATAATTCCTACCATTGAATACCTAATAATGAGATTTAACTATATAATGCCTACCATTTAATACCTAATAATGATATTTAACTTTATACTGCCTACCATTTAATACCTAATAATGAGATTTAACTATATAATTCCTACCATTTAATACCTAATAATGAGATTTAACTATATAATGCCTACCATTTAATACCTAATAATGAGATTTAACTATATAATTCCTACCATTTAATACCTAATAATGCTACATTAGCCTACTTTTGAGGGGCCTAACACTTTGAGGCTTGGATGCACTTTGCAAACCAATGACTGAGTATTTATAATGATATTTCATATTAAAGAAAACAACATATTATTGTGCTTGTGGGTGCAGCTCGTTTATTAGCTGGTTGACAGGATAGTTAGCAGAGAAAAGATGACATTTAACTATACTTCCTACTATTTAATACCTAATAATGCTGCATTAGCCTTCTTTTAGAGGGGCCTTTCTGGCTTACAAATACTCCTGAGGCTTGGATGCACTTTCTAAACCAATGATTCAGTATTTATAATGATATTTAACTATATATTTCCTACCGTTTAATACCTAATAATGCTGCATTAGCCTTCTTTAAAGGGGGCCTTTTTGGCTAAGGGTTAAGGTTTAGTAGAGTAGTTATTTTAAGGCTCTGATGCACTTTATAAAACCAATGATTTATATTAAAAGAAAACAACATATTATTGTGTTTGTGACAGCAGCTCGTTTATTAGCTGGTTGACAGGATAGTTAGCAGAGAGAAAGGAGGAAGGAGAAGGGGAAGCTAAGGAGCTAGTTAGGTCAATTTGTTTGGCTGTGGATACACCTCACCAGCTGGTCTGGGGTTGCAAGATGTCCTCTCTCTCTCTCTCTTTCTCTCTCTCTCTCTTGTTGTTGATGAAGCTATGAGCTGACTTTGTTTTTAGCTGTGTGCTGATCTGCTAATAGTGACAAAGCTAAGCTAAGAGGAAGAGGAGGAGGAAGGGAGGAGGATAATAATACTAATAAAGAAGTGTTGTTGGTGGTGTTGTTATTGCTGTCATACCTTTATAGTGCACACGGAGGTTGTTCTGGGAGAGACCGATGTAGCTGAACTTATCCTTCGGGCTCCAGGAGCGAGGCAGCGGCGTCTCCTGCTCGCTGACGGCGGGGTAAAGCCTCCGGAGCCGTTGGTTGAGCTCCTTCTCCTGCTCGTTCAGAGCCGAGTCTCCGTGCACAACCACCGACATCACAAACTTACAGCCCGACCCCGACGACTGCCCTGACATGGCTATGATGACACTAGTTTCAACAAAGCCAGTGTCAAGTTTTTGTTTTTTTTTTTTTAGAAGAGGAGGAGGAGGAGGAAGAAGAAGAAGAGGAGGGTTAGCAACGGGGCTAGCCGAGGCTAAGCTAAGCTAACTTAGCAAAAAGCGATCGCTGAAAATGTCTCAGGTTGACATTAGCTGACACATACACACAAAGACATGGGTAAATAGAGAGAGTGGTAATAGAAGAAAAGGAGTCCAGTCCGTGAGTTAAAAAACAGGGTAAGAAGGAGCAGGGTTGTCGTTGTTGTTGCTAAGGGAGATAAAAGTATAAGCTGCTCTCTGCTAACCTCGATCTTTTGTTTGTTGTCGGAGAGTGATGCGCGAGCCTGATTGGCTGAGGGGGAGGTCCACTCACTTCCTATGGGAATGTGAGGTAAATACACAGAGAGAGAGAGCAGCAGATATAAAGATGAGTTAAATACACACAGAGAGAGAGCAGCAGACATAGAGGTGAGGTAAATACAGAGAGAGAGAGCAGCAGATATAAAGATGAGTTAAATACACAGAGAGAGAGAGAGAGAGCAGCAGACATAGAGATGAGTTAAATACAGAGAGAGAGCAGACATAGAGATGAGGTAAATACACACAGAGAGAGAGAGCAGACATAGAGGTGAGGTAAATACACACAGAGAGAGCAGCAGACATAGAGATGAGTTAAATACACAGAGAGAGAGAGAGCAGCAGACACAGAGATGAGTTAAATACACAGAGAGAGAGCAGCAGATATAAAGATGAGTTAAATACAGAGAGAGAGAGAGAGCAGCAGATATAAAGATGAGTTAAAGACACAGAGAGAGAGAGCAGCAGACATAGAGATTAGTTAAATACAGAGAGAGAGAGCAGACATAGAGATGAGTTAAATACAGAGAGAGAGAGCAGCAGACACACAGATGAGTTAAATACAGAGAGAGAGAGAGAGAGAGAGAGCAGATATAAAGATGAGGTAAATACAGAGAGAGAGCAGCAAATATAGAGATGAGGTAAATACAGAGACAGAGCAGCAGACACAGAGATGAGTTAAATACACACACAGGGAGAGAGCAGCAGACATAAAGATGAGTTAAATACACACACAGAGAGAGAGCAGCAGACATAGAGATGAGGTAAATACACAGAGAGAGAGCAGCAGACATAGGGATGAGTTAAATACACAGAGAGAGAGCAGACATAGAGATTAGTTAAATACACAGAGAGAGAGCAGCAGACACAGAGATGAGTTAAATACAGAGGGAGAGAGCAGCAGACATAGTGATGAGTTAAATACAGAGAGAGCAGCAGACACAGAGATGAGGTAAATACATAGAGAGAGAGCAGCAGACATAGTGATGAGTTAAATACAGAGAGAGCAGCAGACATAGAGATGAGTTAAATACACACAGAGAGAGCAGCAGACATAGAGATGAGTTAAATACAGAGAGAGAGAGCAGCAGACACAGAGATGAGTTAAATACACACACAGAGAGAGAGCAGCAGACATAGAGATGAGTTAAATACACACACAGAGAGAGAGCAGCAGACATAGAGATGAGTTAAATACAGAGAGAGCAGCAGACATAGAGATGAGTTAAATACACACAGAGAGAGCAGCAGACATAGAGATGAGTTAAATACAGAGAGAGAGCAGCAGACAGAGAGAGGAGTTAAATACACAGATAGAGAGAGCAGCAGACATAAAGATGAGTTCAATACACACAGAGAGAGCAGCAGATATAAAGATGAGTTAAATACAGAGAGAGAGCAGCAGACATAGAGATGAGTTAAATACACAGAGAGAGAGAGCAGCAGACATAAAGATGAGGTAAATACAGAGAGAGAGCAGCAGACATAGAGATGAGTTAAATACACAGAGAGAGCAGCAGAAATAGAGATCAGGTAAATACAGAGAGAGAGCAGCAGACAGAGAGAGGAGTTAAATACACAGAGAGAGAGAGCAGCAGACATAGTGATGAGTTAAATACACAGAGAGAGCAGCAGACACAGAGATGAGTTAAATACAGAGAGAGAGCAGCAGACATAGAGATGAGGTAAATACAGAGAGAGAGAGAGAGAGAGAGAGCAGCAGACATAGAGATTAGTTAAATACACACAGAGAGAGAGAGAGAGAGAGAGAGCAGCAGACATAGAGATGAGGTAAATACACAGAGAGAGAGAGCAGCAGACATAGAGATGAGTTAAATACACAGAGAGAGAGAGAGAGAGAGCAGCAGACAGAGATGAGTTAAATGCACAGAGAGAGAGCAGCAGACACACAAATGAGTTAAATACACAGAGAGAGCAGCAGACATAGAGAAGAGGTAAATACAGAGAGAGAGCAGTAGACATAGAGATGAGGTAAATACAGAGAGAGAGAGAGAGAGAGAGAGAGAGCATAATAATACATCTTGCTTTATAAGAAATGATCTCCCTTATAAATCATGTCAGTATCTATAAAAAACAGCTGAACTTAGATTTTGGTGCTTAATGGGTACACTTACAATAAAAGCTGAAAACACTGGTTAGACAATTAGAGTAAACTTAAGTAAACTTCACAACTCGAAAAAGGGAAAACTCCATTAAAAAAAACCTTTAACAGGGGAAAAAATGGCGGAAACCTCCTCTCAGGATGGATAGACATATAATAGATGCTGTGTGCACAGATTAGAGAACAAATTACAGAAAACAACATTGTACAGTATGACAACATTGTAAAGGATTTATGATATGTATGAATGTGATGAAGAGGACACCAAGCAGCTTTTAGGTGCCACCAGGACTTGAGCCATGCAACCTCCATCACCATGGAGACCTGGCAGGATAAGAGACTACAAATGCACACTTGGGAGGCTCACATCACGTCATTCACAAACATAGAGGAAGAGACAAGAACAGACATTATTCTGAGAGGGGAGAAAGAAAAGGATAAAGACATCATTCAGAGAGAGAGGGGGGGAGTGACATGAGGTGAGGCTGAGCTCCTGCAGGATGAGAAACTAGATCCAAAATCTTAGGAAATGGCATCTACAGTCAGGGAAGCAAAGCAGTTTCAGGATGGGTGCTGGTCCAGCAGGAGATGCCTGAGAGACAAGAGAGGACAGGAAGAGGAAACAGGGCGAGAGAAGAGATAGAGGGACGCATAGCTTGAAAACTCATGTGTTCATGGGACAAACAAACAGAAGTTCAGAGAGATGCAACCTGTTATCAGAACAGGTGCAATAATCAATGATCTTGGAGGTTTAATTGAGATAGAAACTTTGCAGTACAAGGTCTTGAAGTACTCAATTAAAGGCAAAAAAATTGTAGTTTTAAGTTTCGATTTGAATGAGGGAGTCATTCAAATCTGAAGGACTCTGATTTTCTGAAGCCAGCAGAGAGGTTATTTCATGAGAGCAGAGGACACACATGCATACTGAGAGCTTGAGATGAATATGAGGTTTAAAGAGATCAGACCAGTACGATGACTCATGCCGATTTAGGATTTTATAAGTCAGCAGATGAGTTTTAAAGTCTGATCTAACATGGAGAGGAAGATAATGAAGGAGGGCTATAATTAGTGTAATATGGTTAAATGGCCTTGTTTTAGTTCAGATTGGAACTGCACCATCTAAAGACTTCTAATACTATCATGTGGCAGACCTGACAACAGAACAATACAGTAATTATGGCTGGATGAAACAAATGCATGCATTAGAGTCTCTGTGTCAGCCACGGACCGGAAAGACATAAGTTTAGTTATGTTATGTAAGTGGAAAAGGGCTGTACTTTGATTTATGACCAAACACCAGCAAACTAATGGCCCACAAATTCTCATTATATTCAGCTGTAGTTCATATGTATCTGTAATTAGCAAATGATAACAAGCTCACACATTAAACTGTGTTAGCATTTAGCTGAAAGCACCACTGTGCCTAATTACAGCTTCACTGTAATAAGTGTAGCTGTAGACTTGTTTATTGTTATGAGAAAACATTTAAATAAATATATATATATTTTTTTTATTTGTTTGTGTATTTGTGTTTTTTCTCTCTTCAATATCAGAACTCTCAGAACATATTGAACAAGTTCACATGTTTCAGGTTAGCTCGAGATCCTGGTGTCGATTACAAATTGGAAAAAGGCAACAGTGACTTGAGGCACAATGTGTTTACTTTATTAGAACTCGTACCATAAAGAATGTTGCAGATAACCACTGTGCACTGCAGTTAGTTTTCATTTCCGCTATGACGTCAAACAGCGTAATGTAACGCTATAGTATAGTATAGTATAGTATAGTATAGTATAAAATAAAGTAATGTAATTTAACGTATTGTAATGTATATCGTAAAGTAACATATCGGAACGTAACATATCGGAACGTGACATAACGTATCAGAACATAACATATTATAACCTAATGTATAACGTAATGTATCGTAATGTGACATATCATGACATGTCGTAAGATATTGTAATGTAACATAAAGTAACGTAACGTAACATAATCCTGGAGGGAATAATGTATGTTAATGTACCTCCTCCATGTTTCTTGTGTGTCTTTCTTACTTCAGATTAAACATAATTATTCAGGAATACATTATTTTAGTCTAATATCCACGGACATAATAAAGATATTTAAGCCAGTGCCTCAGGACTGGTAAAACAAAATGCAGCAGGCACCACTTTAGGGCCTTTACCAGTTTGTTTTCTACTGTGCTGTAGTGCAAATTACCAAACTAATTTGTTACTGATCGAATTATCTCCAACTAATTAACACACAGTGAAATTAGAAATTAGGGCCTTTGAGACAGCTGCCCTTTTCAGTAATCCAGTCTTGCAAGTGACTTTCATATCAGAGTGAAGTTAATAGAAATTACAAGGTAACATCCAGCCAAAAAAAACACAGTAAAAACAAGTATCACAGACACTACAGCATGATCTGAGAAATGGCTGGCAGTAATGTATTATTCATGATTGCCAGTGAATGGACTAAAATAAAAACAGTCCTCTAAGAAGTCAGTTGTGTTGTTTTTGGTCTGCCTCCTACAGCCGATGAATGTCACACTAACATGTGGGAATGTTCATTGCATCACTAAAGAGGAATCTGAAATGATGTTACGCTCCCTGTAGGGAAGCACTTGCTCGGATTCAGACTCAGAGTCCCCTGGAAAACAAAATGGTAGAAAGCCTGGACTGTTTATCATCAGTAAGATGTCTGTTGTAGAAGCAGAGCGGGGACACACTGTACTGTGAACAGATCCTCAGTGTTTGTTTTAAACCCTGCTTGGACGGCTGAACGGGGGTGGAGTGAAACATCATAACAGTGATGGGAAATACACTTAAATAAACATAATATTACTGTAATACAAATGGAAAACATGAATTCAGTACTGTGCCATACTGTGGAATTTGTAGTATAAAGAATAAAAGTATCTGGCCTATTTAACATCATATGTTGTTGCTGTCCTGCAAAGTATCTCCAAAATGTCAACACTAATCTGGTTTGTTTTAAAATGACTTATTTAGCTTGGATTAATTTCATATTTCATGGTATCTTTTAATGATTGCTGGTTAAGTCATTTTACCAGGAGTTTCATCCAAGAAGCAGGTTTAATTGGTTTAAAGAATATGTTCACAATTATTCAAATGTCTTAAAAACAGTCAGGTGTCCACTGTTTTTTCTTGCTGTAATCCATTCTCTCTGTTCATACTGGCCATTAACCACTTAACATACGCCCCTATTTTTTATGTTGTTAGCCTAAACAACATGCCCAAGTTGTGAGCAGGACAGATCCCACATAGTTTGAGACTCAGAGAGGTGTCTGGTATCATTGGAAAGGAAACACTCTCAGGATTCTTGTAAAAGTGTCTGTGTGATTCTGTGACTTACTGACAAAGAGTGACAGAGGTTAGAATAATGGGGTTGTTTACTCGCCCATAGGTTTGCCTTTAGAATGACATGTGTACAGACATTCAGGGACCTCTCAGCGGGATATAGACACAATGAGGCCACAGCCACAGGTCTTGGCTTCATGCAGTCCAAATTTGGAGTCAAAAGACCAAAAGATGAATTTTATTTTTTTTATTTTTCAACAGGTATGTCCATGCGTTTTCCTCAGGTCCTTTTTGGAGACTCCAAATGGACACTTGGTTACCAAAGCTGTATAACCGCAGTCAAACATCTATAACTTCACATCCCCTCTGCCTACAATCAAAATCTTGGTCTCTAATGAAAGCTGACACCATATTATTATTATTATTATTATTATTATTATTATTATTACATATAACCATTTTTTTTTGTTTGGCCATATTTATCTATCTATCTATCTGTTTATTTTGTTATAAGTCATATGTCAAGTCGAAGAAGAACCAACCGTGTACCAAAATGCCGTGTGCGTAATGACATATGGTTCAACTCTTTTACGCACAGGGCGCACGCCGGTTACGCTTGGAGTTTGTTTATGGACAGCCAAACTTAATAGCTTAGTGTCATACACCGTTGGAAACCTCAGACTATTGGCTAAAAGGTTATCAACTTCATTTCACCGAATATTTCCATAGGCTAGAACAGCAGTCAATCAAACCATGTCGTCATTGATGTCGGTCACATGTCCTCATTGGCTTTGGAGACATGTGCTGCCTAATCCTAAACACCGATTGGCTTGTGTGTGGTGTCGTCAGAAGCAGAAGAGGCTCACGGTCGTAAACATCTAGTCACGTGTACTCTGAGATGGACGTGCAGGTCAGGAAATGACGTAAACGGACCGTATATGGTTTGTTATTTGTGTTATTACATTACGTGTTGGACTAAGTACATGGACATATTGAGGAAAGTATTCCGGTTTTATGGAAACGGATTTCATATTTCACAAGAATGGATACTTGGCGAGCTGTACAGGAAGTCCTGAGTCATAAGATGATCGTTGTGGATAAAGGGAAGACTTTGAAGGTATGTAGCATTATAGCTTTTCTCACTTAGCTGAGTGGCTAGCCGAGCTAACCGCTAATACTATTACGGCTGTGAGCAACCATATGAGTCGTGGGTGGTCTTGAATGAATCAGGACAATCTAAGCTTTCTAACAATGTACGGCATGAATATATATGTTTAAGGGTTGGTGTTTAAAACATTCAGAATAACGTGTCGCTACCTCTTAACATCCGTCCCGTCCCGTAGACGGAACAGCGTACGTTAAGAGGTTAAATAATATCTATTTGATTTGACTCATTTTGGACAACTGAAGCTTCATATTAGCTTCAGATAAACTTTTAAATACACTTTTGTACAAGACTATATATCTATCTATCTATCTATATATCTATCTATCTATCTACAAACGTTTGGTTTGTTAATTAGACAACCCCATCTAACATGTATTAGTGTCCAGTAAAAAATGAAAATACTAATTCACATTAATTGATAGGTGAGGCAGTGGATCATAAGTTATTTATCTGTGTCATTAGACATGTTCCTTTCATTTCACACAAACCATGACACACAAACCTCAATAAGGAAGAGGTAGGGATTGGAGAGCTGCCACAGCACCCTCTGGTGGTTCAGGCCCGTCATCTCCACAGAGAATATGGACAGAGATGAATAGCCATGCAGTATGCTGCAGTGTTGACTGACTTCCACTGAATATTTCTGTTTCAGAGGCTATCTTCCTTAAATGATGAGTGGCTTGTGATTTTCTATATTTTTTTCTTTTTTTTCAACAAATATAATATGTGGAGTCAGAACAACAATGATCTTAAAAGTGTGTATCCAAAGCCTGATATCTTATTCCTCTGTGCCATTGAACAATGTGTCTCATTATAAACACATCAATGAGACACTTTGAAGCAGTCTCAGAGACACTTGGACTGTTAAAAAAACAATATGTGAGGTAGCCACTGTGACGTCACCTATTGGTTTGTGGCCTGCGGTTCATTATTAGTTCCACTTTCCTTCATTCACTTCCCCTCAGCTCTGTTATGACATAACCGCACACGTCACACGGAGGCCAGTTGGAGAGCAGAGGGAAAGTGGGCAGGGGAGGAGGGGATGTAAATGAGATGCACTAGCCCTTGCAGTCAGTAATCTCAACCTAATGAGGAGCTCTATCCTTTCTTCTGACTCTTAAACACTATAATAACATAAACATACATGCATGGCCTAATATTACTAGAATATGAAAATTGTGTGTAAACAGCATTAAGCATATTTAATAGCATGACAAATATTGAATGTACTATTTTGATTATCTAGATCTGGATCTGTTTTTTATGTGTTTTATTTATTAGAGACTAAAAATCAATAGACATAGATGTCAAGGGTTAAAGGGTAAGTAAATTATATAAAGAAAAAAGATAAAATAGTTTAAGCAGTTTTACACAAGCAAGTTTTGATTATGACTTTTTAAGGCTTTGGCGTTTATAGAGTGCTGGATATTTTGTATATATTGTTGCATTTATTTATAAAAAAATAAATAAAGCTTTGCTATTATGAAATGTCCTTTTGTGTAATATGAAATTTTGTGAGATTTTATGATAAGGTTCTTGACATCATACTATTTCTCATTAATTAACTATTTCATTAATTTAACAATTCAATTAAAACTGAAGAGAAATGTTACAAGTATACTGGACAAATTAACATAACAGTAGAAGAACATCAAACATCAGCAGCTCTTTGACGCCATAGCGGAAATGACGAGTAACCACAATGTATAGTGGTGAAACTACATCGTTGAATGACCATCGTTGATCAATTGGTCCTCGAAGGGTTTTTGCTCACAAAGTTTAATTGAATTTTTCAGAGAAATGGATGGACACTTGTCATGGCGAGGATTCCCCCGAGAGCAAATACCAAGGGGTCAACGAGGTCAACGAGGGGATTTTGACTGACAAATGAAACACAGTCCTTGGTTCTCAATTGGAAGCCTTGAATTTGGAATTTTGACAGTCGTCCTCTTTTTAAAACCAGAACTGACCATCATTTGGACATCAGGGTGGCGCTTTTCCTACCGACCTAGCTGCTAGCTTGGTTAGCACAGTGCATTTACAGTATATAGTTAACTGTCATAATGCTAATGCTAATTTTGGCTAACAAAAACAGGCTTAAAACAAAACGTGCTTACTGGAAAAACTGAACACCTGACTCCTTAATGGGTCTTTAAGTGCAACAACACTTTTGTAAGTGACCAAAATGTTATGATATATAAAACATGCATAACCACTGTTGCTGCTGTGGTAATGACATGTCAATCATAATGTAGCCACACCCTGTTTTTTTGTCTATTGTCGTCAGTTTACAAAATGAACATCATGCTGCATTGAAGAAGACTTGGAACAAGTGATTGAGGTCATAAACTCATTGTGAAAATGATTACAGAGTCAAATGAGAAGTAAGGTCACTTTCTCACAGACTTTCATACAAACTTATTTTTATAACAAGTGGAGTCGCCTCCTGCTGACCATTAGAAAGACTGCAGGTGTGAGTCACTTCTGCATCGGCTTCACTGCCCAAACAGAGTTCACTGAGTAGGCAGATGCTGTGGTAAACAGACCTTCTTCTGTTGACCCTCCTGACCTGTTGACCTTCCTCTGCCTGCCGCTGAAATGTTGGTGAATTTCCAAATAAAATGAAGCAAGAATACCAGTGTAATTTTAAGATCTGAGATCCTGGAGTAAATGAAGTTGTGTGTCTCTGAAAGGAGACAAGAGTAATATAAAAATGGAATAACAAAGATTATTTTCTCTTCTATCTTCCCATTGCTTCCAAGTCCACCATCAAACAACTTAGTCAGTTTCACAACATCACTTCTCACTCATTTGCATGAAGTTGATATTTGACCTCTACCTTTTTTCTTTTTTCTTTACATTGCTTGTCAGTCCTGTGTTGCCTGAAATACAACAGTGCCTTGTCAGGTATTTTACTAGTGTCCCATGGAAATGAATGATGTTGCGTTCAGTGGGTCTTCATCATCAGACTTACTTTCATTTGCACAGTTTGAAGACTCAGTTCTTCATTTGAGAGAACTAACAGCTGTGGCTGCTGTAGGAGCCACTGTGGACAAAGTCAAGGCTGCTGCCACTGGCTTTGGTATTCAAAAGATGCATGGGAGTATAAGCCTAAAGTCAAAGCAAACCTTTATCATCAGCAGCTCTGTTTTATTAACAACCAAGATATATCTTAAAATGTCTTTAAGAGGTTTCCAACATGTTTTCTTCAAACTACAACTGATCATGTTACTTTAGAAATTTCAGTGAGCAGTACATTCACTCAATTCATCATTTAAGTCATAAGATTTACAGTCAGAAGAACTAATGATTAAAAGTTCTGAAGGTGTCTGAAAATTATTGATTTGAAATGAATATATCTTACATATTGTTGTTAATAAGAACACATAAGTAATACATGATTACAGTGTACTAATCAACAGACCTACAGGCAAGAAATGTATAAAGGAGCTCTAAAGCTTGAACAAAACAAAAAAATACCTTTAACAGGCATTCACCAGTATTCTCATCCATTTTATTTCATTACATATTGGTTTCCCTTTTTTGGTGCATAGAAACAGTTTTTCCACATTTGTCCATGCTGATTTCAAGAACTGTCAGGACTATGTGATGTTGAAGTTCACATTTGATGCATTTGATGATCCACAGGTGTCAGAGACAGTTAAATATTACCACCTTAAATTCCTTCAAGTTGTTACTACAACATCTTTATGCATGATAATTAGTTGATTTCCACCAGACATGGCATTAAGATTTTAACTAAATCTTACATTTTGAGCTCTGTTGGGTAATTAGTTGGCTATCAAACTAGGAAAGAAATGTACAAATTAACATGTATAATAATAAAAAGCCCCAAAGTGTGAGCTCCATTACATAACCTTTTCTTTCTCTCTCCTCCAATAAAGAGGAGGAACATTTCTCTAACATTCAAGTAACTGTTCACATGGCCAGTTACACAGTAACGTCCCCATTAGCGGGATTCTGGAGATCCATTGTCAAGCATATTCAAAGCAAATCATTGCCCATTCATCTGGTCCCATTACGTTGGTATGCAGTCCCAGAACTCATGGCAGATACACTGGCAGAACCCGTAGACCATGATCATGATAAGGCTGGCGGGAACCAGGCTCACCAGCAACACCCCGATCGTTGTCCTCTGCATGATAAGCAGATAAACTCCCATGGGCAGCGAGCTGAAGTACAACAGCCCAAGTATCCACACCAGCACCCGGGCCGAGGTCTGACACAAAAGGGCTGCACAGTTCCACACTGTCCACCTCTGCGTGATGGATGCCATGGAGTCCAGACTCGATGAACGGTAGCCACGGTTTGCAGCGTGGGATCCACGTGGCTGGTGGTGGAGGTCCTGAATCGAGGAGGGTGCTGGCGGTGGCTCCATGATGGTGATGACCACAAAGTTAGGGGAGCCCCGGATGGAGGAGTAAGTAGTGGTGGAGGAAGAGGAAGAAGGGGACATCGCAGGAGGGTTGCTACTCATCAGCGAGCTCAGATGCCTGGGGCTCAGGAGCAGCTCCGTGGTTGCCTCCTGGTGGAAGTGGAGGTTCCTCTGGTTCCTGCTTTGGAGGGCCAGTGCAGCCAGCAGGTTGCAGTCATCTGGAAGGCTGCTCACCGCATCCCCAGGCAGTCTGGTGATGTAGCGGCAGAACGGGCACACAACAGCATTGGGAGGTGACTCACCCAGGTCCATGATCTTTGCGAGGCATTTGGCGCACAGACGGTGACAACACTCGAGCACCTTTGGCCTTCGACTCCCCAAGTTGTAGGTGCAGTAGCAGATTTTGCACTCCAGCTCCTCGGTGCTCAGTATGTCCACGTGGCCACAACCATCCTCTGTGTTTTGCAGCTCAATCATCATCCTGTCTCCTCAAGCTCTCTCCAGCCTCAAGATTAACAGAAAAATCCAACCAAAAGTTCAGAAAATTTCCCATAGATGGAAATGGTGACAACTCCCCACTCCACTGAAGGTTTGGGGTTCATTGTGGCTGTCCGACAGGCTCCTGTACTGTGTATGTTTGAGTGTGTGTGTGTGTGTGTGTGTGTGTGTTCGTGTGTGTGTGTGTGTATGTGTGTGTGTGCGTGCAAGAGAGAAAGAAAGAGTGAGAGAGATTTGGGAGTTGATGCAGGAAGCCCCTCGTGAGTTCTGGCCTTGGGGGCTTGCCTGCCTCCGAGCAGTTGGGGAAACTGTGCTTCGTTTGGGGCAAAAAAAAAAAGCCTTTCATGAGCCACACGAAAAGAGAGAAAAAAATGTGAGAGAGACTGAAAGAAAGACAGAGAGAGAGAAAGAGAGAGGGAGAGAGATAACTGTTAACACAGCATTAGAAGAGAACAGAGGCGAAAGGACAACAAAGCAGAGTCTGTACAAACCAGAGCTGGAATTTTCGAGCCTGATCTTTTGTTGCTCAGTGAAATTCGGTCCAATTAGTGGCTGACACACATACACACAAATAGATACACACAGACATACACACACAACCTCTTTAACATCTACAGTGCTCTGTTAACAATGTGTAAGTCCGGGCAAGAACACATGAATGACTGCGTGTTGCATGATAATGTTTAAGTATGTGATCATGCACATATGTTCTCTGTACAGTGTTTGATATCAATCTGTGGATTAAGATTTTTCTTCATAACTTCAATTTTTTCATAAATAGTTTTTTGTATTATAGAACTTGTATTATAGAACTATAGAACAATCTCATTTTTTTAGATGCTAAATAGCCAGATATTTGCCTCAGGAGAAAAAACAAAGCTAAAAGAGAACGAATATTGGGCTTATATTCAGAGCTGAGCTCCCATAAAGCAGTAAAATCACAAATATGTGGGCGTCAATTAGACATTGCCATCAAACATTAATTTAATCATAAATAATAGTTTTCAGTATGAGTATGAAAATATATTTTTTTTCCAGCAGAACTACGCACCATAAGTCTTGTGAGTGACAGTGACAATGACTGCACTCCCTCACCAAGCAACTGTGAGGCGCTGTAGAATAAATATTAATGATATTAACTGCTCTGAAGCGACTACAATGTCGGAGTATATCCGACTTTTGTCTCGCAAATTGGCGACTTTAAAAAGTCGGGGAATATCTGACTGTTTTTCTCGCAAATTTACGACTTTAATCTGAAATTTTTGCAATCAAATGTTTGCTAACAAGTTTAACACATCAACTTAAAAGCTATTTGTCAGTGCTGTTCAGTACTTTTTCCTCGGCCCAAAAGTGGCCAAAAATATGTTATTGCAGGTTTAAATATTTAATCTAAAAAATGCCTGGTGAGTGGTGGAGCCTTATTCAGCTCTTGAAATACATCCATTGCATCTTTCTCACAAGACGAACACTTCCAAATGCCTGAAATGACTTTTGTTAATGTTTTCTTTTGAGATAAGCACCCTCTTGTGGTTCTGAAAATGGCAACTGTCCTCAATTAGTTGTACATCTGGTTGTGGTGTATTGTTACTTTTCACTGTAAAGCCTCTAGGGAGGAGGTTGGGTTCGAAAGTTGGTTTGATGTTTGACTTTAGCATCTTAGATTGTGATTTGTATCTTAGAACTGGTCAACACTTTTAACAAGTTGTTCTGATTGCTTAGACTTAACCAGACTTCAAACCACAGAGGTGACAGATCTGAGAGTGGGTATCTTCTTTAGTCATATCCAACATTGAAGGTGTCAGTGTGTTGGATGGGTTCAGCTTGTAGTTCTTTCAGTGATTTATATAAAACCATATTTGTTTGCATGAAAACTTGAACATTTTTCAGTTCAGTGTTTCTGTATTTATCTGTGTTGTTAGACAAATAATGAAATATAGCTTAGGTGGTTTGTGTTTTTAGTTTCAGTCCCGCTGTGATGTTTGTTTTGTGAGAGTTTTGTGCTGAGTGGGAAGATCGTCTGCTTAATCAGTGATTGTCACAACAGGTGTGCATCATCAGCTGCACTAAGCAGTGAGTCACCGGGCTTTATCAAGTCGGGTTAAGAAGGTTTTGTAATAAATGACAATCCGTATAATCTGTGACCAGAGGGAATTGGGATTGTCAGCAGTAACAGAGAAATTCAACATCAATGGAGGACAGAGAGGAGATGGCAGCTTTAGATCTTTTTTTTTCTTTACTTCAGTTTAAAGTACATTTTGTTGAGTTTACAAGATTTCATTTTCACCTGTTCATTGATATTTCTTATCACTTATGACTTTTTTGCACATAATCACACCTGCTTCTCTGCTATTTTTCCTCTTAAAAAATTGCCAGTGCCAAATATAATTTTCTGCCCTTTATATTGGTGATGGCCTAACAGTTACTTTTCAAAACAGCTATAAATTTGGCTTGAGAACGGCCTATGGATGTGAATATGTGTCAGAATCGGTGTACCAGCGTGGCATGAAGGAGTTGTCCCGACAGTGGAAAGTGGAGCAGATCATTGTTGGAGATCACGGTTTGGCAGTGAGATCTGATCAGTGCAGGCCGCAGTGCAAAATGGGTCATCGTCTTTTTGTAGTTCCCTCAGTACTCCCCAAGACGGGTTAAATCTGACTCTGCTTTCTGTCATACAGGTTGTAGCCTATTCATCCAGCTATTGTTATGTTGTTGAAACCGCCTTTCTGATAGTGAAATTGGAGGGACTGAGTCCAACTGTTTTTGTAACTTTCTAAAACAGACAAGCCTACAACCATGCCCGCTTTACACAGTGATTGGTCAGATGTATAGAGGTGTTCTTTTCACAAGTAATAGGCTTCCCATAGCCGACTACATGGCTACTGTTGCGGCTGTAAAGTGGTGGATACAGTTTTTTTAGTGTCACATGACCCTTACGAAATAACATTTTGAAAGTGTAGAAGAGTCACGCCATTAAATTATGTTATTTCCATTCAAGTAAGCAGAGGGCTAACTGGAAGTCAGCCAGCTCAATTAGTATCTGGTGTGCATGTTCTGCATTCATCCAGCCAGCAGGAATATGGCCACCAACACCAGATTTAAAAACCTTGTACTGTGAAATACAGACAGATTTACCTGGCAGTGATAGGCTTAATTAGACTTTTCTGAACATGTTTGGCAAGGGCTTCAATGTAACAGACATTAATTTATATATAAAAGTCTCACCCTGTAGATTTAACTATTTAACTGTAGTTAATGCAGGTAAAAATGTGGTTATTGAATCTTAAATTAATCTTCTTTATTTCATATTCCATGCATAGAGTATATAACAATAGCAGTATAACACAAACAGATGACGACACACTACAAGACACACAAACACTCACGCACACAAGCGCACACGCACCTGACGTCAATGACCTCAACCACAACAAAACAAGCAGCAGCTGATGTCTGGAGCTGCGTGAAGTCAGACAGAACTAGACTCAACGAGACAGGAAGTGAGGCGGTTTCATCCATCACAATAAAAGCACAAAGACGCACCATTTAGTCTGAGTCATAAATGATGACTGAGACAGATTTGTTTGTATGTACGTGATTAAGATAGCAATAATCTCCAAAATTACCACCAGCACTATTGTTAGAGGGCCCAAACATAGAAATTAAGATCAGAATTACACATTGAAAAAAAAGGATTGACTTAAGTATTTTTAGAGAGAGGTTGAAACTTTTTGAACAGGAGTCTATTGGAGCAAGGGATATTTGGAGCCATCTAGTGGCGGTCAGTGGTATTGCATTGAATTGTACATATTAGCTTCAGTTTCACACTGTGCTTGTTGCTTCTTAATATGACACTTAACCAACATGTTTGCTGTCTTCTCTACCATTTGCAACCGTTTCAAACTTTCTTTTATCCCTGACTCTATCTTTCTACTTATCAAAAAGTAGTTTTGTAGTAGTTTACACTGGATGTCCTGCTTTTAGGCAGTAGGCTACTTATTTTTTATATATTTTTTAATTATTTATTTATTTATTTTTTACTGCTTTTTATCATTTCACTACTTACATTTTATTGTCCTTGGGCACTGTTGTATGATCACTGTCTCTATTCTTGTTTATATATGTATGTGTGCTTACTGTATAATTTATGTATGCACTGACACACCTCATGCCCAAGACAAATTTCCCTGATGGGACATTAACCTATATATATCTTATCTTATCTTATGTATCACTGCCTTACCTTCGGCTTTGCAAGATCATGAGATCACACCAGAACCCTCTTAAGATGCTGATTAAAAAGCGCAAAACATGAAGTTAGATGAGATTGATTCTCACGTGATGTCATGGTCTCCCGATCCAGCATGTTAAGTTGCTGATGAGTGCATCAGCACTCATGGGAAACATGGTTACCTTTATTTTGAAAACCCAACAGCGGAAGTCCTGTCGTACACGCTCCGGTGATCTTGACACCGCGGGAGGAGCCGAGGGGACCCGGTCGTGTTCCGATGCTGGGGAGCCGGGAAGCAGGAACCGGGGCCGGCGGAGAGGCGGCTGCCGGGCCGCTGAGCGGAGCAGACCGCGGGGAGGAGATGCGTCCTGGCCGGGCAGGGTGTCGCTTCCCCGGCCTGGTCAGCTGGAGGCAGAGACCGTGCAGGACTTCAGCCCTGTTTGCTGCAGCCAACACGCTGTACTGGTAGGCATCATGACGCAGGGATATCAGACTGCCATCCTAATGACTCTGAGCTGCTGTTAATTACTGGAACAATAACTTTGGCTTGACTCCAAACCTCAGCAAAACATCATCATTATATTTAGGCCTATATACAGTAACCATATTTCTTGAATTTGTCTAATTTTATAGATATTTTTATATTTTGTATCCCAATTATTTTCTCCTTTAGAATGACTACAATAGGCTAATCTAATGATATTAAAGGTATGCAGTTAGTCATTGGTTCCATCTTCACTTGTATTGTACATAATGGTATTTTTATTTTTATTTATAAGGATATTATTATAAGTATATTATTTTATTACCATAATACTGGAAAATCAGGGGTTTGTAAATATTTTTCACTAATTGTTTTGAATTGTTTTATATTTGTCAATGTCTCTACTGTATAATATCTTATATAATGTAATAATTGAGTGTAAAGTGTAATGTAAACTAATTAAATACCTATAGGGTCAAAGCTATATTGGAGAAATACTAAAGTTAAAATCCACACCAACTATCTCCCACTTTACTATTATTTGGATTATTATTATAATTTTTAAATATATAAATTTATTGAGTTGTATTTCTGTACATTTAGTATCTGTCAGGAAGAAAATTCCAGTGGGGAAATGCTGAATGCTGTATTTATAATTTGCTGACCTACAAGTAGTCAAATTTAAGTAAGCCATATCCAAAAATATTTAAAACTGCTAAAATATGGAGCACATGACCTCAGTGTCCTCAGTAGCCACAGCCCTGGGTTTTTTCCAGTCTGAATTTCTGACCTTGTTTTTCTGGCATGTCTTTATCTCCTGTGGTACTTCCATGATATCTTATAATACAATTAATTTCAGATACAGCTGTAGTAATGAATTTATAGGCCAAAATCATCCCATGCAACCTCAATCTGACAAAAAAATATCAATATTCACTTTCTTGCTCACATTTTATACATTCGTTTAACAGTTAGATTTGATTTTTCTGTTCATTTTACATCCTTACACGTTGGTCCTTATGCTGCTGGAGGAATAATATGAATTCACCTCATTTTTTGGGCCTAAAAACAGTCAAATTCGAAAAATAATGACTCTAAGAAGTAAAGATCCTTTGACACAATGGTAGAAACATGTCCTCTCTGTCTCCAATGGTACCTACATTCTTCTTTCCAGCCATAGTTTAAAGCTTTTCTTTGATATTTGGTCAGTAAACATTCCTGTTCCAATATTCATTTTTCATACAGACTCATGAAGGGCAGACTTTTGTAACCCTGCATCCATCTGATACAGGCAGCCTAGACAGATCAGCAAGAAGATCATGGTATAAATGTTGATATAATTTGCATTAAAATGCTCAAAAGAATTTCTCCATCAATATAAATAGAGGATTGTGGAAGCAGTAGGTCACTTTTTCCTGTCTGAGAAGTTCACAAATTCACTAAATATCAACATCTTTCTCTCCCCCCAAATTATTAGCATTCGCCTTTCAAAGAGCCAAACTGACACAACATGACAGCGAGTGCAGCCGCGTGTGTCTGTGAATATGCAGATGTGATGTGAAGCGTCTTCTTCTCTGTCTGCAGGTTCGTAGCCTTCACTTCTTTCCGAGCCTACAGCCTTGTGGCCATCCTGCTGGCTCTACTGGTCGTCATGGTGACCGCCAGAGACATCGCTCGGTCCAGAGCTGCAGGTAACACCAACGGGACTTTTTTATTAAACTTCCAAGAAAGGGCAGAGTAAGGATAGCAGTCAATCAAATATTACTAATAAACTATAAAACCAGAGCTGAAACAATTACCTGAATATATAATTGGTTGATAAACAGAGACAACTATGTGCTGCTTTTCTTTGATTAATTGATGGCAGATTACTCGATCAAGGATGACAACATCATTAGTAGCAATTTTCTCACTTAAATGTGATTATAGTGGTCTCTTATTATTAGTTTACTTTTTAGTTATTGCATATTAATACACTTAAAGATACAAATACTATAACATCAGTACTCCCAGTTTGTTTATTTTAGGCTACAAGTACACATGCAGGAATCACTAGGCATCAAGACAAAATGTAAAATAAATACAACTAAAGGTTCTAAACGTTCATCTGCAGCTATTTTGTCTCATTTAAAGTATTTGAAGTAATTACAATGCATTCAATCTTAGAGTTTAATGACTTAAACCTGCTGAGGTCAGCAAGAAGCTACATTCATGTTATTATTCCACAAAACTGGCATCACAACTAATTTCAACTTCCACATTCACACTGACAGCCTTCATCTGTCTGCTATCATTAACACAAACTTCTCTCCTCTTACTCTCAGTGTAGATGTGCTCACTTTCCCTCTGAAACCACAGTAACAGACCAAAAAGAACTAAAACTATCAAGAAAAATCACAAAAATAGTCTCCAGATTAATCGATTACGAGGGTTGTAGCAGTAAACTGAATAACTTTGGGAAGAAGTTGAGATGAGTCTTATCCAAGCTGTTGGATGTGGATCGTGCTCAGATTGATTGATGATTTCACCCTGATGGTGACTCATTAGCCTGATGAGTAAGAAGGAGTCTGATATAAGGATTAGTGTTTCATGCTTACTGGAGGTGGTTACTCATCATCCTGACCATTGCTGACCATTGCACTTCCCTTTAGACACCTATAAAATGAAAATAAAGACACAAAAAGACACGATCTATTACTGTATTTTCATATTATCCAAATAAATTATGATAGCTTCTTTCCTTTCTATGTCTTAGTCAGCAGTTCTCTAGTAATAGTAGTGTTGTGTGCCTCTGACCCTTGTACTCCTAATAATGGTTAATTGTATGCTGCCAAGCCAATTAGCCTTAATGAGCACCAACTAAATAGAAAATCCACCTTAAAACTCTTAATCTCTGTAAGGAAACAGATGTTGACATTCATTTTTTAGATTTTCTAATTCCATTTAATTGTGCAGTGTATTCAAATGTTCATTATGAAGGGATTATCAAATGACACGTCCAGTTGTTAAATCATGATCATTTATTTCCTTTTTCTGCAGGAGTTCACTTGTGGCGCAGCATGACGGCAAGGTAGGACCCTGAAGTGTGTCTGATGGTTGTTTGTTTGGTGTTGGGCAGCGATGGCAGATTGGGGTTTTAGTTTCAGAAGCAAATCTGAGAGGTAAAGCTGCTCCGAAGGTAGGACTCATTGGTTAGTGGAGGGCTGAGGTTAGCGTACCAGCTAATTAGGTCTGCAATGAAGAAACTCAACAATGGAACTGTAAAGTTAAATAAGAAAAAAGTAAATCAAATGTAGTGATGGCAAATTATTTTTCATTTTATTTAAGATTTAGTAAGGTCAGCCGACTAGTTCATTAGTTTACCTTATAGCTACAAGATAGTTTGGGTAATCTGACTCAAGTAGACTAACTGTTTGCTGTTTTAAAGCAATAGTCAGATGCCCAAAGAGGTAGGAAGTGTATCTGAAGCTTATGTGAAGCTTCAGCAGTGTGAGTTAGTCATATCAAATGATATCTGACACATTTACAGTCTTTTTAGCATTAGATTCCCTCTTAGTGTTTCCTGTTGAGCTGTGGTGGAAGTATAGTAACAAAAAGACTTTGCTACTAAAAACACTGTAACGCTTAAACATAGAAGATGAAGATTTGACTCATTTTGGACAAAGCCGAAGCTTCATAGATTAGCTTCAGATCAACTTTTAAATACATTTCTTTGCACAGAAGGAGGACTGTGGATTTAGTTTACAGCAAGAATATTCAAATATTTGAAAAACAGTGAACCTATCCTTTAAGTCTTGAGTCTTAAATATATTTCTTGCCTTGCACATAAGATTTTGGAAATGTATCTCATGACAAACTAAACACACAGACATGAACAGACTGTGCAGCATCCTTTCTGACACCAGACTCATCCTGAATCTGCACCGGACTGTTGTGAAGCTCTGCAGAGCTGATTGGTCACATATGACCGTCTAATCGAATCCCACCGCTAACATCTCCTCTCTGAGTCTGAGTCATGTGACGGCTCGAACGCTGGTGCAGTTTCAAGCCACAAATCATCTTGTCGTGCAGAAGTATTTACTTGGATTTAGTGCTGAGATGGTTAGTCCATTAGTAGATTAGTCAATCAAGAGAACATTTATGTAATGGTAAGTTGAATATCTTCTGGTATTTTGATTGTTGTTCTGACAAATTAAGCAGTTGGAAAACATCACTCGCTCTAAATTCATCACTGATGTCGCCCTTGTTTATATATGCAGCGCTGCACTCTCATAAAACCCTCTCCCTGATTACAACCTTGTGACTTTTTGCTCAGAACTAATCCTGTATTCACAACATGCAAAATACACTAATAGATATATGTGGATTTTTCTGCTTTTTCAACATAAATATGTGTTTGTTATAAATAAGTAACCTTCATTCAATTGCCTTTGATTTTATTTCTGCTGCAGCTTGTAAACAACCGGGGGCCAGACAGATAGTTTTAATTTAATTTTGATGTGTGAGACTATAAGAGCAGCATAACTGTCTCAAAAAGGACTAGTGTGCATTCACAGATTACCTTTTTATATCTATGAAAGTGAAATAAATACTGAATTTGACACATGTTTTAGGAGTAATAGTCCATGTTCCACTTGTTTGATCACAGCTGAATTTACTCACTGATATTTCTCTGGGTGTCACTGGTGTGCTCAACATGCGTTTAACTTTTACCACTTGGTGGAGCCGGAGCTCATTCACTTTGCTCATGTGACAGTATGTCAATATGAGTGACTTGACACATTCCCAACATAGCCTCAAACACCAGGCGCTAATGTGAGTGTGATGTTTCAATCAGTTATTTCTCTGTTTGAGTTTGACTGCAGGGATCAACTTTGACTTGTCCAGCCTCCTCCTGTTAAAATGTGTACACAGTAAAACTTTGACCTGAAGCTTTTAAACAGAGGTTTTCATTAATGTTGAATTAAAGTTTTTGGTGTAGTTGTATTTTTTTTGACATGCTTGTGGTTTTAGAGATAGCAACTGGCATATCTAGGCAGCTATTGGCTGGATTATCACATGTTGACATGCCAACATGGTAAACATTAAACCTGCAAGCATCAGCATGTTAGCATTGTGACAGACTTGCAAACTATTTTAAGAAAGTAGTAAAAGGCTGAAAAGATGCCAGATGACACTTGATGATGTCATGCACTAATTTGAATATCAGCAACATCATGTTCACAAGTCAAACTAAACATAACAAACTCTAACCCTAGTTATATTTTGGGTATTATTATTTTTTTATGCTCCTATAATTTAATTAATAGGCATCCTTATGTTCAACAACTATTTAATTCAGGCTGTGGAATTGAAATATCATGAAAAGAAAGATGATCCAGACACTGGACAAAAAATGCTTAAGTTGCTCAGGATTAAAACAAAGGAGAAAGAGTTCCCCAGTTTATCAGTGTGAATCAGTGATTTTTTATTAGGTATGCACATTCACAGCTCATTCATGACTCAGTCTGGCTGATGATTGGTTGTCTAAACGTATGGATGAAATGAAATATGATATTTTTGACCAAATACCTCGATGTCAATATGTTGACAATATAGTAGGGATGGCTATTGGTGCTTTCACAAAATATTTACACATTGAGATGTTTGATAAATAATCATCAGTAATGTGGATTTAATGGCTAAGTGGATAAAGGCAGAAAATAGAACAGCTAGAACAGTTTGGTTCAGAAAATTACACAATTTGACTGTAATGCCGCCTTTAAAACCAAGAAAACCAACACCATATCACGATATCCAATTCTAACACAATGTATAGTCTCATATCACGATATCGATATATCGACCAGCCCTCACTGAATGTCTTACTTATCAACCACAGTCAGTCCACTAGATTTGGCACTTTTTTGATAAAGCTGAAAAGTTATCAATTGGAGTTATAAAGTTGCTAAATAGGCAACGTTGCATTGTCATTGTGAGTATTTTGGCATGTAGCTCCAATGACAGCTGTGTCCAAGTTAAGCCTCGCACAGTCTGACTCTTAGTTTTGTTTTAAACAATTTTTAGAATCATTTAAATTATTTACACATGTGACATTTTCTTTCAACGTAGTCGATGAAACATTTATCTATCTATGTCTGTCTGTCTGTCTTAGAAACCTGCTCAGTCATAGTTAGAACCATTAAATCATGTTCACTTGCTAATATTGTCGAGTTCTGACCCATTTTGCCAATTCAGTTCGAGCTCGATCCTCCAGCTTCTCAGTAAGTCCACAGATTACTGCAGGGTGGTGGGAGTCACATTGGTCTAGTTCACACTCCTGCCCTCATTGTGAACGTGTGTATGTGTGTATGTGTGTATGGTGGCTGGCGAGGAGGGGTGGTGGTTGAGGGTTGGGGGGGGGTTCGTTACTCGATGCTGCTGGCGGTCTCGAAGGCTTGGTGGGATTCAGCAGAGGTGAGAGGGATTTGTGGGCGCCAGGCTGGATGCAACACATCTGAGTTGTGTAACCGAAAGTCGGGTGAGTCCAGGTCAGGGGCGGCTCACAGAGTGTTTCCATCTCAGAGTAACAACAGTAAGCAAAGGAAGAAAGACTTAATGCAACATGGAAAACTGAGCTAAAAGTGGCTTCAGTGTTGTTGAAGTTTTTACTCAGGGGAGGAAGGCAGCAACGCACAATACGTGGTTTTTATATAAAGCCTTTCCTCATCCCCAAGAATTCAATTTTGGAAAATGAAATGATGCCAGGACAAAGTGACAAACATTCCCAACTCAGAGTCCATGTGTGCAAGCTTTTTCTGGAGCTTTCAACCTATCACAGTTATCAGTTATGACGTAGGTGTATCTGTTGACAAAAGCCCCATTAGGATGGGATTAACATTACAAGGGGGAGGTGAAGAATGAAATATTGACCGTGCCCCTCTCTAATTCAACTAACCATTCCAGACAACACGAGGAAAACAGGATATGGTCTATAATAGGCCTGGACATGTAGGAGGACAAAGCCAAAAGTCTTTCCTTGAGGGGTGCCCAAGAGTTGAGGGTGTGGCAAAGATATTGTGAGCTGAAGAAGAGTCAATAATATCCTCCTATGAGTCATACATCTGTCAAATCTGAACACACAGACATGAAACACATATTAATATCGTTCAGTGTGACTTACATTTGCCGAGGAACATTATCTCCCATGTCCATCATCAATAGATCTCCATAAATCCACTTAGACATCAGAAAATAGAACAAGTGTTACTTCAGTATCAAAGTAATGCAGTGATAGTTTATTCTGTACATCCTTGACTACATAGTAAACAGCAACTCCTTTAGCTAATTTGGCAGGTTTTTAAAGTTGCCGCAGTGTGAAGAAATGAGTCTGAAAGAGAGCAGTAGTACTTACATGTAGCTGTCAATACAAAAAAGCCCATTTGATCAGCTTTCATGGGGTCTTACTCTCTTGATAGTTTTAGCTTGTTCTGTCATCCTATTGGTACCCACATGGGCCTATATGTTGGTGTTAGCATGTTTCCATCAGATTTATGAGAACCATACCATAATTTGGAATATTATTATTACTTGGGAGCGTAATGTTGGGACATATTTAACACATTTCCAGCTCTATATTTATATTCTGGGGCCTTTCCATGATTTGCAGTTCAAATCTCTCTTTAAGGCCAGACTCCCAGTGAGCCCAATCTCTACAGGAAGCTGTCACCAACTCCAGAGGCTACATGAACAAACTATAGTAGTCGAATTAAAATGGAAATTGTATTTTTACATACATTTACTTCAAGTTTCAGATCTGTAGCTATTATATTTAACACAGGCATCCAACATTGTAATGACAAATAAATAACATAAATCAACGACCCTGACCCCAACTCCCTTATACCCCTTTTCCACTGAGCTGGAGCTGGAGCTGGTTCGACTAAGCACCGGTTCTTTGCTTTTCCACCACCAAAGCTCCAGCCCGGAGCCTCAGAACGGGAGCCTTTGCTGGTCTAAAGCAAGAACCGATTACGTGAGCGGGCTGGGGGCGGGGCTAATGTTCATGGTTAAACATTTGTTGATTAAAAGTACTATTTTTATCATTTTTTGCCAGAGCTGTCGTCTTCTTCTTCTTCTTCTTCTTTGTCTTCTTCTGCGCCATGTTGCTGCCTCTCACTGGTGAATCATGGAAGTGCTTCAAAGGTGCGCACTGGCAGGTTTAGCTCCTTAACAGGTTCGTAAGAGGTGCTTGGATTAGCACCAACTGAGCACTGGCTCTAGCACTAGCTCCAAACCAGCACTGGCTGGAGCCAGATACCGGTGGTGGAAAAGGGGTATTAGAGACATAAATCCTGTCAGCATTGGGCTTACGATTTACATAGCTGATAGGAAAGAAACCAGGACCTTGTGGTTTGTGAG
This sequence comes from Scomber japonicus, assembly GCF_027409825.1. Lineage (NCBI taxonomy): Eukaryota > Metazoa > Chordata > Actinopteri > Scombriformes > Scombridae > Scomber > Scomber japonicus. Next base: position 31,515,889 of record NC_070589.1, read on the forward strand.
GCCCCCAAGCCACCATGATGGCTGCAACTCATAAATCTAATATTATCTGTTTATGTGATTGATGTTTGTTTTTTTCATTGCACTGTGGAAATAGTTTGATTCATTGCTTTCCATCCTCCTCTGTATATCTACATCTGTAAATATCTGTTTTCGGCCTCTCTCTCTCCCTCCCTCCCTCTCTCTCTCTCTCGCAGTCTGCCTCTGTGACATTTTGGCCAGCAGGCTGGGATTGTGTTGTGGTCACCTGCTGTTGTCTGTCAGAGGTGTCTTGTGAGTAATTGTGCATCAGGATCGGGGGTGCAGGCTTTGTGGAAGATTAGATGCTGACCCAAAATGCGAGCTGACAGCTGGCGTGTTTGAATCAACAGCGTGTTGAGTCTGGAATACAAAACACATTGCTGAGATACCAGCTATATATATATATATATATATATATATATATATATATATATATATATATATATATATATATATATATCCATGATATTGCCTGTGCTTTATTGGCTTAAGACATTATAAGGGAATTCCACCATAAAGTGTGTTCATAGGTTTTGGGAGCTGTATAAAGTATTTTAAGGCTATCTGAAGGTTTTTCCAGTCCTTGCTAGCGTTGTGTCTCAGGTACCAACTGTCTCACGTCATGACTATCTGGGGTCCAAAGACACACCTGGAATTACCTCTTAGGTGTCGCCAAAGAAAGCAAAACAGAGATTTTTGTGATTGTTACTTTAAATGTCGCCGGGCAGAAAACTGCTGCTGCTCTGCTCTCTGTAGGATGAAAACTTTCAGGCATGTTGCACATCTGGCCGCACCCCGCTCAGTGATGTCACAGCTATCGTAAAATGGCAAATGGACTGTACCTATATAGCGCTTTTCTAGTAGTTTTTGACCACTATAAGCGCCTTTTCCCTATGTGTCACATTCACCCATTCACAGACATTCATACACCATTGGCACAGCCACTGGGAGCAATTTGGGCTTAAGTATCTTGCCAAAGGACACATCAACATGTGGATTGGATGAGCCAGGAATCGAACTGCCAACATTAATGAACTGCATCATAATTATCATCTATAATGGCAGGTTAGACCTCTTGTCATGTTGAAGTTGGGTGGTGGTATGCTGATAATTGATTGATAGATAGTGATCGTAATGTAAATGTAATTCTCAATGGAGTGAAGGAGCTGTCAGTGTCTGTATGTGCCCTCACACTGTTTTAATAACACATGGAAACACTCGGGTGTGTGTCGAGGCTTTAATGCTTATAAATATGAACAAATGTCATGTGACTCTGAGCGATTTGTTGTTGGGTTTTTTTGCGGCTTTAAGGAAAGGCTCACCGTGCTGCTGTTTGTTCCCACAACAAACACAAAGTGTCTCAAGAGTTGTGAAACCTGAGTGGCGTGTGTGCATGATTTCTGCCAGTGTGTGTGTGTGTGTGTGTGTGTGTGTGTGTGACTCAGCTGTTTCTCCAGTGCCGGAACTGATTCAGAGGAGTGACATGAAGCAGTTGAGCCAATCAGATAAGTTGTCACAGAGGGGGTGTGCTTCAGAGCAAATCCTCTGATTGGATGGAAGCCGACCGGTGGAAAACAACACAACAAAACCAGCCGGTAGTGTTTCATCACAGTCAAGTGATGTGATGTCAAGTTATATATGAACAAGAGATATCCCCAAGCACTTTTTATCTTAAAGTAATTTAAATTTTAACTGGTTTCATCTGGTTGACCAAAGTATTTATTGGAAAAATATGTTAATTTCTCATTCCCCAGGCCGCCAAAAACTCCCACTTTGTCAAAGCCCTTTGTGTCTGACACTGACGCACAAGCCATCTGTATGAGCATTGTTCCCCATCCGGTATTATGGTACCGATGATGTCAATGTAAAGTAACGTTTTGGTTAGTCAGATAGGAAAAAGTGGACTTTGCTGCAGGGGATCACTGCTTCCCCTCACTTCCAACCACGAGTGTCACGTTTCAAACGGCAACTCGAGATCATTTTTTTTGTTGTTGTGGTGTTTACTGTTGCCATGGCGATGTTTCAAGCCATCGTTTAAACCCAAATCTAGAACGAGCTTTCCCTAAACGTAACCAAGGGGTTTGTGTGAATCAGGTTGTTTAGTGTAGAGACAGTGAGGTGTCACTTGTGTTCGATGTGAGCGATGTTACAATGTGTAGTTTCTTCTATTCACATTTATTAAATATTGCAGCATCACATATCATGACCCTAACTGAGGAGTGACTGTGCTTTGCTCGGTGAATCAGTAGATATCAGTGACCCATTGCTCATCAGTTTACAACATCACCTTCTATGATAAAAACAGCTGTATTGTCCCATGTACTGAACATTATGTTTACTATAAAACTAACTATAGACCGTGTGTGCAGTGCCCGAACCGGTGTTTTCACCTGAGAGCTGCTTCTTTGCGCAACTTCTAAGAAAGTGTGTGTGTAGCAACATCCGCCTGCTATGACATCATGACAAAACCACGTGAACACTAAAGAAAAATCCTTCTTAACAAGTATTTTTAGTGTTTATTTTAGATCTTTTTTTGTTTGTTTCTTAAACCAGAAGCAGAGAAAAGTTACCCCCAAACCAACCTGAATGTTTCAAATATTTGTTATAATCAAGTTTCTCTTCATCTTTATTGATGTGTACTGGCCCATGTGTTTAGAGCAGATTCTTACTACACTGTAATATTTCTTTAAAGACAGTTTTGTTGGACTAAGCAATATATAAATATTCATTCATGGATTTTTAAGTGAGATGAAAAGCTGCCATAGAGAACAGGAGGAGACACTTCTTGGTTACCTAAATACATCTTGAGTTTCAAATTCATATCACATTAAATCATCATGTTTTTTATGAGTCAGTGCTGAATTTTTCCTTCCTCTTGTTGGCTGATTTCTGATTTCTAATGGTAAAAACTTTACTGAGTCAATGTAGAGAAGCTGAAGTGTCACAGCTGAAAAAGGCAGCACAAAAAGATTCAATACCATAAATTTTTATTTATTTCAATGAATAAATCCTGAATATTAATGATTATTTTCTTGATTATGAATCTGATATCTTGTCTTGTCTGACCAACAGTCTAAAACCCAAAGATATTCAGTTTACTAAACGAATTAAAAAAACGGAAATATTCATATTTAAGAAGACAAACCAGTGTACATTTGCTATTTTTGCTTATGCTTTGAAAAAGTACTTATTAAAATAGCTGCTGGTTCATTTTTGATTGATTAATCATTTAATGGGTTAGGGTTAGCTCTAGAATAAACAAAATGCAATTTACTTATATGTTTTTTTTGTGAGTATTTTCACTCAGTCATTACTTTATATTTGTATGCTGCACAATTTCTACTTCATGTTAGCTATTTGATCAGTGCGATACAGTTGTTGGCCTTTAATCTATGTATTGTCGTTAATGAACATTTTCAATACCTACCAAATGCTTTTTTAGTGTTTTATTAAAAATGCTTGTGATTGTAAAGGGCTGTCTGGTAAGTAGTATTACATATTTTCAGACAGGACAATACAACTTCAGGCACACAAATAAAACCATACTAAAAACTAGATGATGGTCAAAGGTCAGAAAAAGTTATATAATAATTATCTGTATTGAGCTGAAATAAGATAGAAAACAGACAAACAGTGAAGGATGATCCAGAGTTGCTTTGAATATTGTTCTAATTTGCATTTAAGATATTATATATCACATATTTTCTTTTTTACACCACTTGGAATAATTGAAGAGATCTTGTTGTTGATCATATCATTGGCATTGTGAGTAAATTAAACCAGATGTATACAACAATGCCTTTGTATCCTTTATTATTCTTAAATGTATCCTCACTTTTCACATTACAATATAACTTATCACAGAATCTGTCTTCTATAAAAACAGCAGGCGGGTTTCAAAAGATAAACCCGTTCCCCTCTTTGCTCCTCATCAACTCCTCTGTTTCAGCTTCTTACAATCTATAATAAGTTTTCCAAATATGTACCTGTACTCCAGGTCATTTCAGGTCAACTCTCAGTTTCACTCAACTAGACAATCAAACAACTGACAAGCAGGCGTCCAATGTTCAATCAGATACAAGAGTTTGAAGCTTTCTTCATCCTTGAAGTCTTGTAGAACTAAATACTAAACCTTATTGTATGCAAGTTAGGTGAGATTAGATTTATTGTCCTCCACTAATATAAAACCTGATTGATGTATTATTTCATTAGACAAAAAAACCCTTTAATAAACAGCATGTGTTGTTGCTCAGTGTTGAAGAGGAATACTTGTCATCAACATACAAACAACACTATGTCAACACCTGACAGAATATGAGACACACATGCCCCCCCCCCCCCCCCCCCCCCCGTCTGTCTGTCCATGTCCTGTCACTGACACAACTGGAAGTGTGTTTTGGAGGTTGGTGGTGTTGGTGTTGGGGGGTGTCCGGGGGGGGTGGTTGCTGTTTCTACCCCCCTATAACCCCATCTCTCTGTCCTCCTGATGGCTGCCAGTCGGAATGTAGTGTGACCGGGTTATTTTTAGATGAGGCCTCTTGAAATACTCCAACCGGGGCTTCATTGAGGATAAACACAAGCTGCCTTCGCGCCGTGTGGCACGTAAAACCTGAGTTTGGCTCGACCCCGAGTTCGCACCTGTGTGGTTTTTTTGTTGCTGGGAAAGACAATTCTACCTGCCGTTCTACCTGTCTCTTGCTTCCTACCTATATATATACCATCTTCACCATCCAACCAACATCCAGTTTTTGGCTGACTTCATTGAGTGTTGTTGAATTTTCTGAAAGAAGAGATGTCTCCTGAAGACCGTGGGGCAGGACTGAGGTATGTCTGGGGTTGTGTGTGATCTGGTAGAGGACCTAGAAAGCACAGAGAGCAATGGCTAGCTTGTTTTGTCTTTGTCTTAAAGGGTCAGTTCACCCAAATCACAAGAAAATGTGTATTTTCTCTTTTACCACATGTGGTATCTCATGTAGACAGTTTGGGTTGTGTGTAGTATCTGTCACTGAAATCTCTTCCACCTGAGAACAGTAGAAGTGAATGGAAATTTGAGTGTGGTGAGTTGAAAATGTTGGAAAACTAAACAGCAACACATCTTTCCAGAATGCCCCAGTTACCTGAGGTTGCTTCTAACTAAAGTAATAGACCCAAAAAGAGGAGTGGCATTGAGTGAAAAAATTGTTTTTTTCTTTTTTGGTGATTTGGGAGAACTACATATTTAAGGCTTTTGACACCACTTAAAAAACTATCATGTGGGGAACTGTAATCTTGTTTTTGTCAGTTTTAATTGTGCAATCAGGGTTTGGCCTCAGTCTAAACTTATTGAAATCAAGTTATGACAAGGAACGTTGTTTTTTTGGTGCATTTAATTTTCAATTTCAGTCTTAATAGATCCAGGACCTGAACAACAAGGCATGGATCTCCTTGGAAAGCAGTACATATGGTTGCGTCATCACTCCTTTTCCGTCAGTGACACCGGTGTCTTATAATACTAGTAGGTTTTGGCTGGGTGTCTTGGACAGATATGTGTAGACTGGCATTTTGCAAAGGTATTAACTGGATCAACTGGAACTCCGTTAATGTCATCTTACTGTATATGTGGCTGCACACAGAACGTAAACAGGTATTAGTTACTTCAGAGTCAGGATTTCTGTCATATATGCCCAGGCAGAGGGGGAAACATATTTACACCCGCCTTTTGCCGCCATTCCTTGCATTGTGTGTCTCATTCTATTTTTAAGGCGCCATCACCAGGCTTGTTAAAAGCTCAGACATGCCACTCCCTGTGTTGTTTTAGAGATTACTGATTGGGTAAAAAGTGATATCTGCCCGACAGCTGTTCATATGGTATGGCCGACCTCCTTCCCCGTCAACAATGCTCTGACGTGATTGTTGTGATGTTCGCCGAAGGTAGGATTTTTACCTGTTCTGGGATTGAAGCAATGTTAAAAATGATTTCAAACTGATGGATTGGACAGAGCCATGGACATGACTGATGGAGGAAATGTAACATGATATATTCCCTTCTCAGTATCCAAATTTTTCCTAGAGCACGTACAGCATGTGACAGGGCTGAAAAATGTTGAGATTCGCCGCCCATGTGGGTGACAGCTATTCTTTCTACATTCTGTAAATGCTTTTGGATTAAAGTTGGAACTACAAACTAGTGAAGCTGACAGGTAGACAGATGAGGATATGATTTCACTCAGTCTGAATTTTAAGAAATTTTAAAATACCTTTTATATAATGAAAAGTATCATCACATTAGATTTAATTTAGATTCATTTTGTATTAGGAGTCGCTTTCTAGTTGTTTCATATATTTGTCAGTGTATGGTAAATATTTATTTTGGAGCTTGTCTCTATTAAATCATACTGTCTGTAATTCTGATCATCATTTCATCCCCATTTCCGAATCAGTGCACAGATGTCTATACAGTCATTCATGCAATGAATCCTTGTTATAATTAGCCTAGCCATGGGTTGAATGGACTGAAAACGATGGATGATATTTCAATTTGTTTTTTTATTGACTTTTAATTGCCCAATGTAAGTCCCAGTTTTCAAGAAATAGCCAAGTCTGGAAGCCCTAGCTACTTGTGGTTGCTGATGATTAGCAAGACTAATGCGGTTTATGTAATATATAAATAGAGAGGATGAGTTCTCCTGCTGCTGCTTCTCATCCAGTAGAGCAGGGTTGTGTAGCATTTGATGGATAGGTAGTTTTCCAAGTTTGATGACAGATTTGATGTTGGTCCACAATTTTCTTACAATAAATTCATCATGCCATAATGCATATAGCGAGGTGTTTGAATATAGGAAAATAATAGAAGATATGGATGTGGAAGTTTCTATGTTTTTTACAAAGATCAGAAATGTGTCTAGGTTGCCAGTAAGCTGCAACACCAATAACCATACCAGAAAATGCAAAGATTCACTACTTTCACTTCAAATTGGACATAACCTCTTTTTTCTAGTTTTCCTATACACTTTTCATACTAAAACAACAATGTCAGCTTTTCCATGGACATGTCCATTAATAAACTTTGCCACATTCGAGACTATGTGGTGAAATTTTACTCTATATAATCCGAGAAGACCTCTCTTTCCTGGTAGATATCTATCTTTCGTTGAAGATTGAAATGCTTAACCTGTCCATCCCCTATTGCTATTATTGCTTCATAGTATCACTGTCACATGTTCAGCCCATCATGTTTCCCTGGAAACCAGCCTCCTATGTTGGCACGTGCCTGGAAGGCGAGAGGGGAGCAGTGGGTTGACCTTTTCGTCATAAGGGTTATGTGAGACAAGGTTGGGTGTTTGGGTCAGGTGGAAGGGGTGGTGGGTGTATATGAGATACTTTAGCTTCTCTTGGCCTTTCATGCTTGTACCATGCAGGCCAGTATATACTTGATTTGTGTGGGTGTGGGTGTGGGTATGTGTGGGTGGGCGTTGGGCTATGATTAAACTGATGTTGATTATTCATGTGGTTCATGAAATGTCAGTCAAAAGGTCCCAGGGTTCAAAGGTACTCTCCATAAAGTCTTGTTTTTTCTGACTATTGACCAAAACCCAAATATAATCAGTTTATTATAATTGAGTATGTAAACCAGATATATGACTAACATTTGGTAAACAGGTATCTGTGATTTTTTTGCGAAAAATTTGGCTATCATGATTATTCAGTTCATTTTTCTCGTGGTTGACTAACTGATTATCAATTTATTAATTGTGACAGCTCTATAGTCTTCAAATTTGATGCGAACATTCATGTTCATCTTAGGATGAGTCGCTTTCACTTGGTGATTCCTTGACACATATTTCCAGTGCCACCAGGTCAGTTTTCACTTATACAGTGCTCAACATCTGCTCGATTACTTGGCACAAAATTTGTGCTATCAAATGAAAATATGAATTTGCTAAATACTTGGGTTCACAAATGAATGACCTGCAAAATTACTGGTAGTTTATTTTATACCCTCATGTGACCAATCACATGCTTCACAGTTAGGACAGGAACCTCACAGCTGTGTTAACTGGTCGGAACCTGCTCAGCTGTTGTAGTAACCAGATCTCCATGGTGATTTCACACTAGCTGTATCTAGGACAGCTGCTTTCACAGGATACGTGGTCTCCATCCTCTAATGAACTTAAATTTAACCAATGTCATTTAATGTGATGAACCCTGTTGAGACAGTTACCTACACCTTAGCCCAGTGTTACACAGATTGTTTTTCTTTACTCCAAAATTTACCTCAGTCCACAATTTTTGTACTTGCCATTATCTTGTTTCAAAGACATCATGTGATATATGGTTCTGAATGCTAACACATTGATAATTGTTCTCCCTAAAAAATGGTGAAGGAAACTCCCAATGACAAAACCTATTGGTTTATAGCCAGTTACACTAGTGAGGCAGGTCTTCTATTTATACATCTATTTACTGCAACCTCACGTGTGCCTTTTATAGCTGGTTTACGTGGATCAGGAGGGGCCATGATAGTAGAGTTTAAATGGGGAGATGATTTTTGGGAACACCCACCCTGGATGAGAAAGTATCATATATCAACAGGTGGCTCAGGATTCCTAGGTGTACCAAAGCCACAGACTGTATAAAGGAAGTCGACGTAGTCACCATGACGTCACCCATTGGTTTGTGGACTACAGTTTTCAAGCCTCAAACTTGGTATTTTAGACAAGGTGCACCTGTAGTTCATGTTAACTGTGATATAAATTGGGATGCTAATTTTGGTTAAGAAAAAAAGGCTCAAAACAAAATGTATTTACCGTAAAAACTGAACAGCCGACTTCTTAGAGGGTAATTTAGTACAATATCATAAAAAAACAGTGAAATAGTGACACTTCTTTGATGGCTACTCCGATACTTGATTAACCGGTAGCTGCAGTAGTGACAAAGTAACCACACACCAATGAATACCTTGCTTTATACATCTATTATAACATACCATAATTAATACCATAAGTATTGAGGAAGACTTAAAACTTGAGATTGAGACCCTCAGAGACGTCTATACAATCTGATTCCCTTTTGCAGCTAGTAGTGTTGACCCCTGCTGGCTATTCAAGGGAATGCACGTTTAAGACACTTCCCCCATTGGCTACACTTTTTAGGCCCAGAGTTAGCAGCTTGAGCACAGCATGGAAAGCACTTTGCCCCCATCTGCCACCTGTCTGTTAAGTCATCTTGCCAGTTTTATTGTAGGCTTCTTAATTTAGACTATGACATTTGCATTGGACTGGCTTCTTCTTTCTAGTACTAAATTTTATCAATGACCCTCGACCAGTAGAATTCTAAGCCTTCAAATAAACCTTTTCAATCCCTTTCTTGGTCAATTCCAATGCTGATCCTATTTATATAGTAGTCACTGCATTTCATATCAATAAATAAAATGTAACCGTCTACACATCCCAACTGGTCAACTCAGTTTGTTTGTAAAGCACATTTGAAGCAATGTTGTAAAAAGTTCTGTACAGTTTTTCTAGAAATTATTTTGAGACTCTAAAGAGAAGCCAAAGTGTGAGCATATTTCCCTGGCTTACAAGGTGAGAGGATAGACTTGATGGACATTGGACATTGTCTTCAGCTGGAGGATACTGGACCAAACAACTGTGAAAGGTGTCGCTCGTAGTGATGAATATACACAGGATTATCAGAACCTTTGTAAAAATGGCCATGAATTCCCAGTGTTCAAGCTGACATTCTCTGAAGCGGATGTCACATTTGCAATGCTGGAAGTGACAAATGTCTGTCACTTAACTGATCAATCAACCCATTATTCGTCCAGTCCTCAAACTATAACAACCACATAAATTATCTATTTGGATGTCTGATCATCTTCTACTCCAATTGGTCAAATGAAGACACCATCATCATTGCCAGCATTTCTTTTTTCCACCTTTGGATAATTAAAACTGCTTGAATAAAGATAGAGAAGGATCATCGCAAATATTGGCTGCAGTATCAAAGTCAGACACTTTCAAACATTTACCCAACTTCCTCTCTGAGACTTATCGAGTGTGGAGGAAAACAAATGTAGATTCCGCTGATTTGCTTTAGATGCCGCGAGCAAGACATTGAAAACAAAACATTATCTCAGTCATTTGAAAGATGACTAAAATTACTTTTGCCTTTCTTCCCCTGTAGCTGGGAGATCATTGACTCAGGCCAGGACAGCCGGTCTGGGGCTGGACTTCACCTCAGTGACTCCCTCAAACTCTTCCTCCAGGAGACATCAGCTTTCAAACAGCAAAACCCTGGCAAGGTGAGCCAGAGATGGCTGATGACCCCAGACTAAGGTCAACTGTTCACTGAGTTCAAGGGCGTAAAATTGCGTATGGACACTATGGACGTGTCCATACCAATATTTGGATACGTTTAAAATGTCCATACCAATTTTGAATGGGTAATTGCACGGCATTCGGGAAATAAATGGTTAATTTTACCCTCATGCGTACCTTCTATCAAAGACGGCGTGTCATTGGTGGGGACAGCCTTGCTATCTGTGATTGGCTCATCTTCCTTCACTAGTTATCGTTGCTAGGTTGGTAGCTAAGCGCGCGGTGACAGCAGGATAACAGCTGAGAGAATAACAGAAATATTAGAGATTACGGAATAACAGCTGACAAGGGACGGTCTACTTTCGGTCTACTACTGTCTACTGTCTACTGGTCTACGACGAGTCATCATGTCTGCCTCGGGCAGGAAAAGGAAACTGACGGACATCAGAGGCTATTTCACAAAATCAACAGTAAGTTTATCACAGAACAGTCTTGTAAAAACCTGTTCGGTCACGTCCCCCTTCAGTGAAATGTCGCTTCACACACTGTGGAGGCGGACGTCCGAGCAGCTAAAATGACATCTAACTTTTGTTTAATTTATGCTGTCTATAAGTGGCTGTAAATGTCGTGGCTTCCACGGATTGATGTAGAAATGCACAACGAACTGATTGTACTCGTTTAGACCTCATTACTCTGATCTGATCAGTCTTGTTTTAAGCTAGTCGGTTAACCTCTTAATGCACGCTGTTCCGCCTACGAGACGGGACGGATGTTAGGAGGTAGCCACAAGTTCTTCTGAATGTTTTAAACACCAACCCTTAAACATATATATTCATGCCGTACATTGTTGGAAAGCTTAGATTGTCCTGATTCATTCAAGACCACCCACGACTTATATGGTTGCTCACAGCCGTAATAGTATTAGCGATTAGCTCGGCTAGCCACTCAGCTAAAGTAAGAAAAGCTATAATGCTACATACCTTCAAAGTCTTCCCTTTATCCACAACGTTCATCTTATGACTCAGGACTTTCTGTACAGCTCGCCAAGTATCCATTCTTGTGAAATATGAAATCCGTTTCCATAAAACCGGAATACTTTCCTCAATATGTCCATGTATTTAGTCCAACACGTAACGTAATAACACAAATAACAAACCATATACGGTCCGTTTACGTCATTTCCTGACCTGCACGTCCATCTCAGTGAATAACCTAAACAAGAATTAATAAAAAATTTGCTGGACCTTAATATCTTGACTACTGGTGTATTATTTTTGTGGGAACTGTACAGAGCTAATGAATGTTCATTGGTAACTCTAAGTAGCCCTCCTTCTACATTTCCACTTTTATTATTCACACTTTTCATACTTATCTATGCAGTGTGCACTTAAAACTTCATCAGTTAATTAATATAAAATGCCCAAAGACTGCAGAACCCAAACTCATATTACCTGCTTTACTTACAGATCCTGAAATTTCAGAAACAAATGTAATAACAAAACATCTTACACATGCCTTGGCATGTGATAATGGTAAAGTCTCCTGACACTTTAATGATTTGCTTACCAAAAAAACCCAATTCTCAATCTTGACAATCTTGTCCCCTGTGAATCAAAAGGGATTTGGGACTATCCACCCCAGAATTGGTTAAAATGCTGGAAATTGCATCTAAAAAATGCAAAATTTCCTGGGGGAGGACCCCCAGACCCGCCCGCTAAACAGCATCAACATACACACACATTATGTCCCCACCAATGTCAACACCATTGTTACGCCCTTGACTGAGTTACCACAGTAGAGCAGAGAAGCATATGGTTGTCAGGCTTTCTGAGGTATTTTGCCCATTCAGATACATACATACTTCATCACTCTCTCGGACTTTGGTGGAGCAGATTTGAGCTAAAACTTGCCAGAACAATCAAGAGGTTGTGAATTGGGTGTATTTCCACTTAATTATCAGTAATGCAAAATATCAAAACATGTCATTATTTATCTTGAATGTTGTGAGAGATGGTAATTGTAATATTATATTTCTCAATTATTAAATTCTCAAAATATGGTTTTATTCCATTTGACTGTCTGCATTAGCTTATTAGATATTGAAGTCATACTGCATGATTAAATTTGTATAAAAGTTTCTTTCCTAAAGAAGAGTTTAACATAGTGAGAAAATCCTTATTGATTTTAAGAAGATCAATACCACTCTCACGTAGCATAATGACAAAAAGCAGAGGGAAAGAGCCAGCTCTCCAAAGTTCAAAAATACATTTGGTGTAGGGTGATGTTGTCAAGAAAAGAATCAGAGTATTTCCCAAAATGTCAAACTATTAACTGACACTCACTGTCTCTGTAATAAGAAGAAAATATATCAGTATACTTTTTTTTCTGTCATATTTCTTGTGTTTGCTTTCTTTCTCTTCTAGTTTTGCTTGCTGGTTTGCAGTTTGTGCACCTTCTTTGCTGTCTTAGGACGCTACATTCCAGGGATTGTTATCTCATATATACTAGGTGAGTTCATTTGTGGTCCCCCTTCACTCCAATATGTGCTGCCAATTAACAATCAGACATTAGACAAATGCTGCCACAGTGCAAACTGTGATTAAGAAACAGCAAATCTACTTTGTGATAACAAATACTTACTCATATTCTGTCCTGATATTTCTTGCAGTGCTGGGCGTCTTCCTGTGGCCTCTGATTTCATCTCATGAGGTTGGTTTGTGGCTGGAGCCAGTTCTGCAGAAGCTGGACTTTGGCCTTGGAGAGTTCCTTCGAAAAATCAGAGAGAATCATGGTAACTACCATACATACAAATATAAAGCATACTGTGTATCAATATGTTCTGCATCGTTACATAATGCAAAGTGCTCATTGTGTCTGCTCTTCATTTCCAAAGAGATCAAAAGTTAGTTATTCAGTGGTGCTCATGGCTTTTTATGACTGCACTTAAAGCTGATGCCAACTATCCAGTTTGCCCTCTGTTTATTCCAAACAAACTGAGAATGAAAAGACATCACTTCAGATCCACATTCAGTGCACATTAATACAATGAAAACACCAAACACATGCGTCACTAGCCTGAAACATTTTGGAACATTGTGTAATAAACATTGGAAAGATTACACAATTTAACAATACCAATACATCTTAAGCAACAGTCATAGAAACCCAATATCAGTACTTCTCTGTTTCAAAAAAGTAAATCAGTGCCCTCTTTTTGTTCTTCTTTTCAGAGAAAAGACTATTGCAGGCTCAGACCGAGAAAGAGGGCATTGAGTCAGACCTCTCTTCCATGTTTCCCAAGGTTGGCTGATCATCTCATCTCAATCTAATTATGCCTCTGTTGACTGTCAGGTTTCAGTTAAAGCTAATTGAAATTCAATGCACATGATCCACATCAGCATCAAGGCCTGTGCCAAAGGGGAAGGCCAAAAGATGTTTTTTGGAGATTGCTTGTCAAGCCAAACACCTGTAAGACTTGAAAATATCTACACAAGGTCCACTTACTGGAAGTGTATTTTCTTCATTAGCTCAGTGCCTTCATCAGTACCAGCTGCTTGTCAAACTGTTTCCAAAGTTTTTAAGATATTGAGTTGGTAACATCATGGAAGAGTAACAAATGAATCAGCAACAGGAAGGTCTTGCAAAGCCACTTAACTTAAATCTCGGTTTAACATGTGTACATACGAGCAGCATTGGCGATATCACAGCTAGTTTTTGAGTGAGTTGTAATCCAGTAATTGTTATTTGTGAAAATAATGGTATCCCATACCAGATTGGCCCATTGTCACCAATACCTGATCGACCTATCGACCAATATCCATATCAGTTCACATTTAATCAAGTCTTAAAGAAATCCTCACACACCCATATCCACATTGATATTTTGGACTCTGATCATTTCTGTTTGATTGATGTTTGTCTCAGTTTTAAAGAGATTTCTTCTTAGTAAATTTGAGTCCTAACTTGTTTGTGAAAATCCAAAGTTCAGTTTCAGTAGTCCAAATTAGACAAATTAAGTGTGAATCTTCACAAGTTACAATATGTTAAGTCTCAGCTGTGGCTCAACAAAGAAAACACTGTCTGGAGAAAGACAAATAGGGAATTTGATACTAATTTGACTCATTTTGGAAGATACACATTTGATTTGACTAATTCAGACAGCTTAAGTCTCATAGTAACTTCAATCAAACTTCAGAATGTGTTTTTGCTTAGACTGAGGACTGTATCTGACCTCTCCATGTGTCCCTCCTGCAGCTCGACTCCACAGTGTGTAAAGAATTGTCTGTTTCGGATACAGAGGTGTCTGATGTGACATGGACAGACAACGGCACATTCAACCTGTCAGAAGGACACACACCACAGACTGAGAACTCAGAAGGTACGTTTGGCGACTCCATACTGTCCTGTAGATGAACACACACTTGTAAATTAAACATGTTGGCCTTTTTGTTACGATATTCTGCTGACTGAGCAGAATGCATCGTCCATATGATGACCCCTTACATACTGTTCATATTCTAACTCATAATTAGTCTCTACACCAATTCACATTCATAAATTCCCCATCAGTCATTAATAAATGTTTGATTAATCTTGTGGAAAAAAGACTTTCACAATCACTATTTGATGGTCCAGGAGAACATTTTGTAGAATATGATGAATACAACATGTTTGAACGCTTTTCAAAAAAATAAACCCAGGTCAAATTGTACATTTGTATATACATAAATGTGTATTCGCTGTTTAATCACTTAACTTTAACTCATCCTCACAGACCTCGACAGAGAAGAAGTATTTACTGGCGGCCTCCCAGAATTCCCGTCTCTCGACAACGGTACAACGACCAATGGCGACGATGACGACGACCTCAGCCTCGGCCTTCCCTCGCCTCACCCGCAGCTCCAACAGGCGATCAAATCCAAGCATGCACCTCCTACACACAAAGACCAACCTGTCGACAAAGCCCTCGAATTGGTCAACCAGATGGCGGGTGACGTCATTGCCGCCGCAGTCACAGCCGCCATCCAGGAGAGGATAGAAGCGGCTGTCGGCATCACGTTGGCGAGCGAACATCCAGATCGATCAAGACTCCCAGAAACCACCAGGCTGCTGGAGCTGGCTGAGGAGTCAGACAGCGACGTGGAGGACTTTGAGCTTCTGGATCAGTCGGAGCTGGAGCAGCTGGAAGGGGAGCTGGGGCTGGGAGAGGTGAAGGCTCAGGTCAAAGAGGAGGCTCAGGCCCAGACCGACAACCCGGTCTCAGAAGGGTTCTTCTCCAAACTCCTGAGACGCCACTGAGTGATGAAGAGTGCGGTCGGTAGGGGAGGAAGATGGCTTACAGAGGACATTTGGGGACAGCGTTTCCATTCTTCTTTTTCCTTTAGCGCTAACATCACCATTTCAGATCTGATCAATGAAATGTGGAGAAGCAACTAATGTAATATCAGAATCACATTAATGCTGAGATCAGACTACACAGTATCTTTTTTTTTCCTTTTTTTCTCCTACTTTTTATTTGTTAACTCATTTCATCCATGCATGTACTTTCTTCTCCATGATACAAACTCATGTCATCTTATGATATGAAACAAAAACATACCATAACTGAAGCAACATATATTAATTCAATATCAATCATTTAAAAAATAAACAAATAAAAACACTAATGATCATGACCATAATAAAATAATCCCTTACTCAGCATATTATTTTGAAAACACACTTCCCAGAGGACCAAAGTAGGAAAAAAGACTTCACAGCATCATTCAGTCTAACTGCAGCAAAATGCATTTTTCTACCAGTGAGGTACCTGAGGGCAGATTATATGCTACGTATTGTATCACAGTGGTTCCCAACCGTTTTCCTTAAAGGGCTCCTAATCCACCACTGAGTGAACTGATGACCCCTAACAAACCAATATGTTTTATGTATATTTTCATTACAGAACAATTGATAACTGCATAATTAACCCAAATAGTGAACACAATACCTGCAGAGAGTTTGTGTAAATCTACAGTAGCGATTAGTTCCTGTGAATATTGCAGTGCAACAGAGATGAGTTTTCCTTATACTTTAGTTTTCTATTAGCTGCTTCCTTTTCCGTATCAGGATGAGGCTGTTTAGCAGCTTTTTAGCAGTAAGTGAAGGCTCTGTGCACATCTCCCCCCTGCCATCATCCTCGTGGGAGTTTTTAAAGTTTATATCTGAAATAACACTTTAATGAGATATTAATGAGATGTTGAGACAAGAGCAAACTTTCTTCCACCCCTTAAAATCAAGAAGGCCTTGTCTGTGAAGCTTTGGCGACCCCCAGGTTGGGAACCAGTGTTATATTATACTACATAATGTGTATATATTAAGGCTGTGTATCGTACTAGATACTTTTAAGGTATCGACCAAAATAAATTGATCCTAAGTAGGGTACTTGGATTGGTACTAATTTTTAAACAATCCCCAGCCCTAGTATATGTATCACAACTGACTGGGTTTAGTTGGAAAACTCTCACAATACACATGTAAATGCTGGATTCATTCATCCAACTACATTACCCAGAATTCCACACATTTATTTGACAAGACATCAGACTGAATGACAATCATTAATCAATCAAATGATTCTTTATGCTCAGAGTAAGACTGCTGGTTGGAAAGTTAACTACGAGGAGTAAAAAGTAGACATTTTTATTATTTCCTTTTTTTATATATAATTTTTAAAAAATGAAACATTCATGTTATTGACAGTTTTACAGTATTACAGTTTATTGCCACAGTCAGCAGGTCTCAAAACATTATGCATGGAAATCTCATTTTGAGACATAAATACATAAAGTAACATTTAACTTTCAATGCTTTGCCTCCCACAGTCAGCCCATGACTGTCACCTGGCTCACTGTGGAGCAGGTGAGTTTTTATTCCCACTTCACTGCTGATCAGGACCCAGCCTGACTGGGGTCCCTGGTCAAATCTCTGGACCTGTAAAAACCTCTGTTCTTCATCACAGATTAGATTCAAAACAACGTCAAACTGTTTTCAGTGCACTTAAATGAGATGGCTAATTTGCACCTTAATTATTATTTAACAAAGCATCTACATAGGACAGTCTGCAGTGTTGAGCATCAGTTGTGGATTCACTGAATGAACATGAATGACTGAACTGTTTCTTTAACATGCATTGTACATTAATAAGATACTGTTTTTATCATAAGGACATACAGCAATGTATAATGTATCCTCTTGAATTAATCATGTTATGTCTCGTATTAGCAAAATTTTAAAGAAGATAATAGAAATATGTGTTTATCAGTGCCTAAGAGGACTTTGTAGTGGCTCATTTCTGGCTCACATGTAATGACTATCAGACAAAGAAATGTTCCAACCACATTCAGACTCCACTAAATAACAGATTTATTTGAAGAAATATTCATTAAAATGATTAACTGATTCATTCTCTCGTTTACCTTCTGTATAAAGGTGGCTTCCATGCAGTTGCCTTAAAGTGAGAAACAGATTGAACCTGGTTCAAAAAGATGTTGATGAGTCAGAACCAAAATGTATTAACAAAATGTACTTTTATGTAACTAAACTCAATAATGTCAATAAAATGTTGTAATGCAGATTTTAGTTTCAGTTATTTGACTTCAGTGTGTGTGCGTGTGTGTGTCTGTCTGTCTTTTCCATCGCCAGCAACTTTAAGTGTCTTACACTACGTTGGCCACATGGGGGTGCTAGAGTAAAAGCTTTTGAATCATCTAAATTCACTAACAGACCAATATTAGAAACTTTAACTCACACATAATATAAACATATATTTGGTATTAAAGAAAAGCAGAGTTAAAATTGGAAAAATAAATAAATATGTGAAGAGTAGTAAACACTTTGTGTTTATATACTTCTAATAAACTCTGAACCACTCCCACTCTCACAAGTACATCCTTTCCTCTGAAATGTGATAAACTATCAATTAATGTTAACAGTGTTTTATGGGAGTGGTTTGTTGTAAGAAGGAGCACAGACTTACTTCCCCTCATTCAGCAGCATCTACTCAATCATGGGGAACCAACTTGGAAAATCTGGTGAGTCGATATACAAAATATTAATACTCCGGTAAACTGGAATGTTGAAATATATTGATTAATGTCAGTCGAGGGTTATTGGTTGGTCTGCATATTAGCTTTTGTGAAGTAAGATTATCGGCATCACAGAAAAGCACGAATTCCCCGAAGAAAGTCAGATTTTAAGACGAAATGCTACAAAAGAAAAACACTTATGATTGAGGTCGAGATTAAATAATTACTAAAATTAGTAAATTAAATCAAAAGTTAATGAAGGTCCCGGAGCACCAGTCATTTATCAAGGAGCAGGGCAGAAGAATTTGCAGATCTGGAGCGATGTGTTGATGTCTGTTAAAATGAACTGAAAACAGTTCATTCAGTCTGCATTAAGTCTTCCCTCAGTTTCCCTTCACATTGCACTTGACTATTATGTTGTTGTCCTTTTCTTTGATAAACGTCAAGTTGTGTGAGTAAACCCATTTCCGTATAATCTGCACCTGATTCTTCGGGGGGGTTTTGTGTGTTTCTGGTGGTTATAGGTTATTTGACATAGTAACTGTAACATATTAATACAATTATATTAGTAATGACTTATATTATGTCCTTATTGCTAAAAGTAATATGTAGGTTGTACTATGTTACTTTTGTATCTTTGCCCTCAACACTAGTGGTATGTCGATCCTCAACTCATTCAGTCCGTGTGTCCAAGTGTCCTCACTGAACCAAAATCGCTCCTGATTGTTAAATCAGCATCTTGCACAGTAGCCCAACTTTTAACAATCAGTGTGTGAATGTGTGTGAATGGGTGAGTGAGCAGCAGAAAAACATTGTAAAAACTTTCGATACAGGCGTAATAATATAAATGGTGTTATTTAACCTGATAGACCAACTCCTGCTACAAAAGCAGAACAATGTTCATGGTTTCATTTGGCAGAGGCGCTCACACAGAGACGTTTGTAAAGCCACAGAGGTCATCCACCATTTGGAAGATCGATTCCCAGCTCCTCCAGTCTACATGTCGATGTGTGCTTGGGCAAGATACTTAACCCCTAATTGCGTCAACTGTGTATGAATGGTAAGTTTCCTCCTGATGAGCAGTTTGGCACCGTGTGTGTGGTAGCTCCTGCCATCGGTGTGTGAATGGGTGAATGAGACATGTAATGTAAAAAACGCTTTAAGTGGTCATAATGACTAGAGAAGCACTACAGTCCATTTACCGTTTAACAGCTCAGAAATACGTGGTTCTTAACATAAATAAAACACATCGACATGTTCATTAATTCATGAAACGTTTTGTCTCTTTCAGTTTGATAAACTATTTCTGTTATGCTGTGAACAGATAAAATATGAAAACATTTTAAAACAGGTTTAAGCTAAATCTAGTTCACTTTGTGCACAGTTAGAACAGCATATACCTTCATTTATAATTTACACATTTTAATTAAACAATGAACTAATGTTTTAATTGTTATTATTTATTCAGATTCCTGCTTGTTTTGCTTGCTAACTAACCCTGTGCTGTCTAACATATTTGAGATAGACTCAAAAACATTTCTGTAATTGTTTGTAAAACAACCGAAACATACAGTAAGGTGACATTTCGGGTTGTGACATGGTTGTTTTGGTAGTGAGAAAAGGGAACACTTCTATGGAGTTAGATTTGTGTGTTTTTAAAAAGGGGATTATTATTTGACACTTCACAGATGGTCAGGAAAAATGAGTTGGTCACACCCATATGGGGCAATGTCAAGAGTTAAGACTTGGATCTGAACATCTGTGGTATTGCAGGAAAATAGGGGTAACTGACTTTAGGCTTTTATTGTTTTTTGAACTTTAACCTGTTGATCCTACAACACACAGCTGAGGACTATTGATTGGATCCTTGCATGGTTATAGATTTTTGATTTTTTTCATGTTTGAATCTAGTAATCCAATATATCAGAGTCATAAAGTGCATGTAACAATAACTCATTTTAAAATATACCCAGACGAAGCACTCGTGTAATACAAAATTGTAGACTGTAGGCACAACTTGAGCCTTTCCAACTAAAATTACTCATCCTTGATGTGGACTAACTGAACACATTTCATGAATACACATTGATTGTTTGTCCTTTTTTTCTTGCCTCCGGGTCTACACCTCCCACAGTCTTCAAAAATGATGAGTCAATCAGGATTGTGATGTTGGGGACGGCTGGATCTGGGAAGAGCGCCACAGGAAACACCATTCTGGGAAAACACTGCTTTAAATCTAAGGATTCCTCTACATCTTCGACACAACACTGTGAGAAGGCTGTTGGTGTGATCAGTGGACACATGGTTACTGTTATCGACACTCCAGGCCTGTTTGACACCAAGAACACTGAAGAGGAAACAGTTAAATATATTGCCCAGATGATATTGCCTGATGTTTCTCCTGGACCTCATATCTTCCTGATCATCATCAAACTGGGCGTATTCACAGAGGAAGAAAAACAAACAGTGCAGAGGATTCAGAAAATCTTTGGTGAGGAAGTCTACAAATACAGCATTGTTCTCTTTACCCATGGTCACCAGCTCAAAGGGAAATCTGGCGAGGAGTTCTTGAAGCACAGTATAGATCTGCAGGAACTTGTGGGAAAATGTAACAACCAGTACCATGTGATCAATAACAAGAGCCATTTTCAGCGGAAGGGGCTGCTCGAGAAGATTAAAAAAATAAAAGAACAAAATAAGGGGGACTACTACTCCACAATCCAAAATGCAGCTTTCAGGCCTCCCACAGCCTACAACAATGATGATCTGATCAGGATTGTGATGGTGGGGAAGACTGGAGCTGGGAAGAGCGCCACAGGAAACACCATTCTGGGAGAAAAGTGCTTTAAATCTGAGTTATCCGCTAAGCCTTTGACTTTAGCCTGTGATAAGGCCATTGGTGAGGTGGACAGACAATGGGTTGCTGTTATCGACACTCCGAGCCTGTTTGACAACATTACTGAAAAGGAAACAGCAAAACATATTGTCCAGTGCATTGCTTATGCTTCTCCTGGACCTCATATCTTCTTGGTCGTCATCAAAGTAGACAGATTCACAGAGGAAGAAAAGAAAACAGTGCAGAAGATTCAGAAAGTCTTTGGTGAGGGAGCCGACAAATACAGCATGGTTCTCTTTACCCATGGTGACCGGCTCAAAGGGAAACCTATGGACAAGTTCTTGGAGGAAAGTGAAGATCTGCAGGAACTTTTGGCCAAATGTCACGGCCAGTACCACGTGTTCAATAATGAGGAGGAGGAGGATCGTTCTCAGGTCAGCGAGCTGCTCAAGAAGATAAAAAAAATAAATGATCAGAATGGAAGAAGCTTTGACACCACTGAATTGTTACAAAAGGCAGAAAGAGTGATTGAAGAGGAGAAACAATAAATCTGGAGGTTTGTCCTGTTTCTTCAGCCTCCGCAGTCTACAACAATGATGAGCTGATCAGGATTGGAGGAAGACTGTAGTTGGGGAGAGTGTCATAGGAAACACCATTCTGGGACAAAAGTACTTTAAATCGGAGTTCTCCCCTAAATCTTTGACACAACACTGAAAAGACTTTTGGTGGACAAAAGGTTGCTGTTATTGACACTCCGTGTCTGTTTGACACCAGGAACACTTTTTCTTCTGTTTGTTTATATGAGATTTAATGGAGTCTAGTTTTTATTCCATCACAGCTGTTAATATGTTTAATCTGTTCACACTTTTTACATGTTAAGAACAATTAATTGTGATTAAGTTGTAATCATTTCTGTTATAATCAATGGAATGAGGATTCATCATTTTCTTTCACGGAGCTGACATACTGATTGAAATTAATCTGTATGTAAAAACTTTGGGATTGGGGTTTTCTTTTCTGAATTTTGATGCATGTTTGCAAAATGAATAAAGTCAGCTTCTTCTGTACAAATTAAACAAGTGTGAAGTGTTTATTTCAGAAATTCTATTAAAGTCTCAGAGATAATGAGAAACAACAAGTGGTAGAAGTTTAGTAACAAAACAATGTGCAGCACTAATGACTGAATGATGGTCTGACTCTTTAAATGACGGTTCACTGAAGTTTATTTGAATTGAACAATGTCCTTTTCATGCTGTGAACACAATGTCAGTGCAACAGAAAAAAAAGGAAAATCATTAATGTCATTTAAATTATATCTTTACAATATACAATAGAAAAAATATTCTTTAACCTTAAATTAGTTTTTAAATTCTCAGTTTTACAGTTTTTACCATTTTTAAAGCTTTTACATTACAATCATGAAGTTACACACTTTTAACCATATTTAACTTTATAATGTTCCTTTGCATGTTAAACAGTGAATACAAAACAAAGCCACATTTAAGAAAATAATTAACCTACACACATTTAACCTTTTCCATATCATATTTAGAACTTTATATAGTTACACCACTTAGACATTTTTGCCATAATCCTCTAATTTATTGTCTCAAAAGGATTAAAAGCAGAAGTTTTATGCTGGGTCCACAAAAAAAGAATATATGCAAGGTATTCACACGTTTATTTTCACATTTTAATCCTTTTAAATTTGACTAAACCGCATGCAGACAAAAAACGTAGCGTCCCATCATTGACCCTTATATGTGTATATATGTGTGTGAAAACTGTCTATCAGAGCTGGTCAGACTTGTAACAGCAGTTTATTCTATACAGTATCTGCATTCATGACAAAGGACACAACAGTATGGTCATCTTCTGTTGTGGGCAAACAACACATGCTCTGTCTTGTGGTAAATCCTCCATTGCTTTTTAAGATTACCCATAATATTTTTTTAAAATCTCTACTCTCCACAATGCAATGTCTGTGATTACATAGTGGGTTCAACATCATGTAAATGTCCTGGTGGACACTCAGCAGCGACACTCCCCTGTTCAGCACCTACTGCGCTTTCACTAGGTCAAACAAGCTTCCTCTGTTACTGTGGTTACAAGCCTGCTCATGCACAGCAGGTTCCTCTATGTGGAGGGGCTTTGAGGCATAACTACATACTCCAGCTTTAACCTATTGAATCCATTTCACAGTTGGTGACTATTAATTCAGTTCTTGCAGTGTTTATAGATTGTTATTGTTTTCATGATCTGAGTTTAGGATTCCCTTCTAGAGTTATAAAACCTATCCCTTCATCAGTGTTTCATTTCCAGGGTTATTTTATCATAAAGGTGAGAACAGATTTGTACAAATGTCTTTATAACAGTAATGTTAAATTATCAAAATTTCAGTTATGAACCACAATTAAGCCATATTTAGACTCACTTTGTTTCAGCAAGCTTTATCTACCACTGCTTTAGCTGATCACACATAATGACACAAAGTAAGTCCAAATGAATCCATTGTGTTTTAGACCTCAAGGAAAGAACATCAGTGTGTACAGTTTTCTCTGGCATCACAGACATAAACACTGAAACTCCCACATTGTACAGAATAAATCAGGTGTCAATGAGTCCATAATGATTCAGACAAGATTAAATAAACATACTCAAACAGACGAAGCACTACTCATCCCTGATGTGGATTAAATGGACACATTTTATGAATACACATTGATTGTTTGTATTTTGTTTTTCAGGCTCCAGTTCTTCATCTCCCAAAGTTTTAAACAACGATGAGTCGATGAGGATTGTGATGGTGGGGAAGACTGGAGCTGGGAAGAGCGCCACAGGAAACACCATTCTGGGAAAACAGCACTTTAAATCTGAGTTCTCTGCTAAACCTGTGACTACAGTCTGGAAAAAAGCTGATGGTGTGGTGGATGGACAAAAGGTTACTGTTATTGACACTCCGAACCTGTTTGACACCAGGAACACTGAAGAGAAAACACATAAAGATATTTCCCATAGCATTGCCTATACTTCACCTGGACCTCATATCTTCCTGATCATCATCAAACTGGACAGATTCACAGAGGAAGAAAAGCAAACAGTGCAGAAGATTCAGAAAATCTTTGGTGAGGAAGCCAACAAATACAGCATGGTTCTCTTTACCCATGGTGACCTGCTCAAAGGGAAATCTATCAAGGAGTTCCTGGAGGGCAGTAAAGATTTGAAGAAGCTTGTGGACAAATGTTATGGCCAGTATCACGTGTTCAATAATGAGGAGGAGGATCGTTCTCAGGTCAGCGAGCTGCTCGAGAAGATCAGAAAAATGTATGCGCAGAATGGAGGAAGCTACTACACCACTGAAATGTTCCAAAAGGCAGAAAGAGCAATAGAAAAAAAGAAAAAACGAATCCTGAAAAAGAACAAAGAGCAGGAGCAGCCTTTTTCTTCAGCCTCCACAGTCTTCAACAATGCTGATCTGATCAGGATTGTGATGTTGGGGAAGACTGGAGCTGGGAAGAGCGCCACAGCAAACACCATTCTGGGAGAAGAATGCTTTAAATCCAAGTGCTCTCCTAAATCTGTGACTACACTCTGTGAAAAGGTCTTTGGTGAGGTGGATGGACACTGGGTTGCTGTTATCGACACACCAGGCCTGTTTGACACCTGGAACAATGAAGAGGAAAGACATTTTGCTCAGAGTATTTCTCATTCTTTTCCTGGACCTCACATCTTCCTTATCGTCATCAAACTAGACAGATTCACAGAGGAAGAAAAGCAAACAGTGCAGAAGATTCAGAAAATCTTTGGTAAGAAAGCCAACAAATACAGCATGGTTCTCTTTACCCATGGTGACCAGCTCAAAGGGAAATCTATTGAGGATTTCTTGAAGGACAGTAAAGATCTGAAGGAACTTGTGGCCAAATGTAACAAGCAATACTTTGTGTTCAATAATGAGTTGAAGGATCGTTCTCAGGTCAGCGAGCTGCTCGAGAAGATCAGAAATATAAAAGAAAGCAATGCAGGACGCTACTACACCACTGAAATACTTCAAAAGGCAAATAATGGAAGAGAAACAACAAATCCTAAAAGATAAAAAAAGATGAACAATATGAGCTACAGATGACGGAGGAAGCGGCTGACAAGAAGATGCAACATAAGTTGATGGATGCTCATGAAAGAGAGATCATAGAGGACATTAAAAAAATATGCAGGAAATGCAGGCCAGAAGTGGAGATGAGAAAAACCCTCATTAATGAAAAAGTTAATGGTAGTGTGATAAGGTGGAAATGCTGATTTTATGGTTATTTATTTGTGCAGTTTTATCCATTCTTTTATATTTTGGGTTTTATTCATGTGCATGATTTCATTTATTTTTGACTTAGTTTTTTTTATATGCTATGTTTGATGATTGCTTTGATTTCATTTATTGTATTGCATGCATAGACCTGAGTGTTGGTACTGCATGAAATATTCAGTTCTATTATGTCTTTTAAAAACATGAGATAAAATAGCAATTACTGTTTGCTAAGCCCAGCTCGTTTAAGAGCATAACAAAGTAGGGAGGACCACACAGTAATAGCTCGAATTAAAGAAGTAATTTATTCAAGATAACAAGAGTTTTAAAGCCAAAAAGAACATGAACCAAGGCTACATTCAACACAATCAAAAACCAAAAACAACAAGACACCAGCCTTTCAGGAGGCTAAATTATGAATCCTTCTATGGCCACGCCAAGATCCGTCTTACTCTGTCTCTGCCTTCGTCACTTAGGTTTAGGAATAAGGTTTCCAGTTGGTTAGGGTTAGGGCAATGACATCAGGGTAAGCCAATCACAAGCAGAATCATTAGAAGGATTTGTAAAATTGCTTCCAGGAGGGCGAGAGAGAGAGGACGCTTTCTTGAAATTCTACTGTTTAAAAAGGCTGGGAGTGACCAGGCCATCTGGGAGGAGAAACACAAAGGCAGGAAGTAGAAGGCAAAGGCAGACCAACCCAGTTACTATTGAGGCCTAGGGCTGTCACAAATGACATATAATGAACTGTAAGAGAAAGTACCATGTGATTGTATTATTATTTCTGATTAGTATTGATTGTTAATCTAGTATACTGATCAATGTTGCCACTTTTGACCTTATCTATGACTGTTTACATGCTGTAAGTACATTGCTCTGTTTTAAGATGTCTCACATTTTGTTTGTGTAGAGAAAAGTAGTGTTTTATCTGAAGTACATAACCCCAACTCTGAAAAGGTGTCATGAAAAAATGGAATGTAATGCACAAACTCAAAGCTGTACAAGACAGGCATGACACCATATATGGAAGTGTTACTGATTATCTTGCAGGAAACAGTTGCCTGCAGACTCTGAAGTGTGACTGCATATGAGATTGACGGTTGTGTTGAGCTGAGGTTTGTTTGTGTGAACTGTTCAGTGTGTTTCTCGCCTGCTGCAGAGATTAGCGCTTGGACAGCTCCCACACATTTTAGTGATTCAATAAAGACACTTAGACTGCAGGAATACACTGTCTTTGGTGTGTGATTATCTTCATAACCTAGAAAGATTGACTTTTCATGTGCAATAGCAGTGTAAATATACAATTCCGTTTTTCAGAAACAAACTCAACAAAGTATCGATGACACTGTCATCAGACAGGAAAACTTTGATGAGCTATCTGAACTGGTGTTATGTTGGGATGGAAACACCTGCTAATGCCCCCGTGTAGAGTCTCTTCAGCCAAGCCAGTCTTGTGTTGACTCTGAGGAGAAACAGGTTGTCTAAATATTATCATGAAGAATAATATAATAAGTATAATTTGTACAAAATGATGTTATGATGGCCAAGACACATGTTATTTTATTTGTTGATATATTCATTTTACATAACATTGCCGGTGTTGCTAAGGAGTAATGCAAAAATAATGTAATGAGTAATTGATTACTTTCCACAAGGAGTAATTAAGTAAATTAAGAAATCACTTTTTTTATGAGTAATGTGTAATACATTACATTTTTGGATGTTGTAATATGATTCCCTGGACCTGTTTACAGAAAACTGCAAAGAGGGAATAAATTGTACTTGTGCAAGCTGGAAAGTTGGAGAGACATCAAGCTTGGTATGTACAAAAGTGATTAATATTCAGGAGTAGTGAGTAACTACGGTCTGACATCGATAGTCGGAGCAAGTGTACTGCACTTCCTGTTCTGGGGAGAAAGGCTGATCTATTGTGTCAGTTCTCTGCATATACATTCATCTTGTGCACATAAACTAACCGAAACGTGGGAACGAATTGTATCTCAAGCACACACACTAGCATTTCAAGTATTTCTCCATGTCCTTTCAAGGACTCATTTAAAAGAACTGGTGTCATTTCTTGTAAATGCTGAGGGCTGGATTCTAATACTATATACATTAATAAAAGAAAATTATCAATGAATGATTTAAGGATTGAATATATGAAAACTTAGTTGAAAAAGAAATAGCAAAGTTAACCATAATGTTTGTAACTTTTCCATTTTAATTTTTTGGTTGTTGTTTGTAAATTGATTACATAACATTAGGGGTGAGTTTGAACACTTTTCACAGCTATCATATCATTGTGGTTATGGTGGGACATTAAGCAAAACATTTCTCTTCTATAAAGGAAGAATGAGTTTGGTGTCAAAAGTGAGGGGATCTAAATGCAACTAGAAACTATATAAAACACGGTATATGGAGTTGTTTCTGATTATGACTTGCAGGAAACAGGTGTTTGCAGACAGACAACGATAGTAGGCGCTTGTGTTGACGGTTGTGTTGGGCGGCGGCTGAAAGTACAAAACATCTGTGTAATAGTATCTGAAAGTTGCTTCTTCACTTCAGCAGCACATCTGCGCTTCTGTCTTTAAAACAAAATGGACAACAACCAAGACAGCAAACAAGCAAAACAAGGTAAGTCCATTTATGACTGTATTCTTAATATGTATTTATCTGCCAAACTTGACAGCTGTTTTGACTGATATCAGACATAAGTTAACAGTGACAGTAGGGTTATAAATTGAAAATATATAAAACACTGACACACTGACTATTAAAAATGAGCTTCTTTAAATATCTGAAATACAGGGCCATGCTGGCGTAAATTACACATGTAAGAGCTTGTTTGTCTGGTTTAGCTATTATGAAAGCTTATACCATTGTGAAAGTGACAAAAGCTGAGAATACAATTATAATACAATAAAATCTTGGTGTAATTACAAGGTATAAATTAACAACACAGTGGCATTTGGTGAAATATGAGAAATTTAATTGAAATATATATCAAATAATTATTAATTTGCAAATAATGTCTACAATAACACTAGTCTCATTGCAAATGGCTTTAGCTACATAATCAATAACTATCAACAAATTAAGTAGACGTACATAAATTGAGGGCCTGCACAATGTATAGATTTGTATGATGTGTATATGAGCAATTAATGTATGTGCAAAACTGACATAGAAAAGAAAAAAACAGGCCTATTTCAGAAATCAACATTCAGCCAAAGTGACTCAAAAATACTAAAATAGCATGAATGCCAGCCTTAACTGCAGATAAAACACTTCACTTAAACTACATCATTGTAAGTGAAGTGCACAAGTTGAGGGGGCAACACTGCACAATGCAGACTTTACCTAGATTTGTAAATATGTACAATAAATGCCCTTGTGGGCTTTGTATAGACTTGTGTAAAAAAAGAACAATATATCCTGCAGCCTGCAGGCTTTGCATATATTTGTAAAGTCTGCCTTTAGCCTGATAAAGTTGAAGTGCTTGGCGTATGCCTCCTCCAAGCTCTTCAGTGACCGGTAATCAAAGCTGCTGGACATCTTGCAAATTTGCGGAGGTCAACCAAACTAAGGAAGGAGAGCTGGCCATAATGATCAAAACTGTTCTTCATTTGAGTGCTTACGTCCTCATAGATTGGCTGTAGAATGCAGAATGTGGGCTATTTTGTGACAGAAGACACTATTTCCTGTATTACAATGAATAGGTGGGTTTACAGGAAATTAGAGTTAACATTTTTAAACACTGTGGTATATTAGAGAGCTAGTTTTTAAACCACATTTACTATTTTGTAATAGTATTGTATGATCAACAGTATCTAATGTCTTAGACACGTCTATGAACAGACATTTTGCTATCTAGGGCAATGTCATTTAAAATCAGTGACGTTGCAGATATGGTGCAATACATAGGACTGAAACCAGACTGAAAGGGGGTGAGTACAGAGAACAAAAAGAGATAAGACCTCAGCTGATTATTAACCAATGATTCCAGTATTTTAGCTATCGGCATAGTTTGGAAATAGGGCGGTAATTATTTACAGATTGTCACCAGGTCAGATGCTGTGGGGATTGTTCCTGTGGAGATAGACAGGTTGAAAATATGAGTTATGCATTCTGCAATGAGTGGCACTGACAGTTTAGTAGATCACACCAAGAAAGTACTATTTAAAAAAAGACAACATAAAACATGGATTTTATTTCTGATTGAGCCTAAATGTGATGTTTTACAGACCTCTACAGACCTCATTCACACCTAAAAACATGTTAGAGACTCATTCTGTTCTTGTACAAGATGAGAAAATGAAAGTCAGCTTCAAAAATGTCTTCAGCAGGATCTCTGATGTCAGCAGGGATTTGTGTTATTCTTCATTTATACACTAGCACAAACTGTATCTATAGCAACCATAGATAAACCTGTATCTATAGCAACCATAGCACAACCTGCATCTATAGCAACCATAGAACAACCTGTATCTATAGCAACCATAACACAATCTGATGGTCTGTCTGTGCATTACATACATCATACAAGTGATAAAGATTGATAGATTTTAGGTTTTGACCAAATTTCACGACACAAAGTGACCTCCTGAGCAGACCTACAAAGGGTTAATGTCAAAACTACTGGCCAAAGTCTGGTAGGTTATTTGAAGCCATGTATGCTGTATATACTTGTTGCTGAGACTTCAGTAAAGTTACTTAAGAGATTCCTCCACAGGCTAACAGATGTCTTTATTCAGTTTAGATGGCCCAGTGTAATTGTGTTGCTCATTTTGGAACAAAATTAAAAACCTACTCAGACCACCTCTTACCATTCAAACAGAAACAGGGCAATTTTCTTTCATTTGGCAGGTGCAAAAAGAGACATCTCCAAAATTACAGAACACCTCTGTGGTGACCCTAGCACATCCGAAATACGTGACTCTTAACACGCTGACAACTCATTTGTTACACTGTGTCCCTTTCAAGGGACAAGTTTTTTTTTATTTATTGCAGGTTGCTGTGAGAATAAAAACAATTTTAAGTAAGACAAAATACCATCCAACCAGATAAATCTGTTTTAAAATGTTTGCACTAACATTTATTTGTTCACAGCATAAGCTATAGGATGTTAGGCATGCATCGTCAACATAAATGCTGTAGCAAAAACATCTTAAAAGAATGAATTATTATGACAGAAACTAAAACACATGTAGCCTAAATTTATGTAAACGAAAATTGAGGCGTTGCAACAACAGTCATCCATCCCTCATGTAGACTAACTGAACACACTTTATGAATGCACATTGCACTCATTGTTTGTCCTTTTTTTCAGCCTCTAGGTCTACACCTCCCAAAGTTGTCAAAAACAATGAGCTGATCAGGATTGTGATGTTGGGGAAGACTGGAGTTGGGAAAAGCACCACAGGAAACACCATTCTGGGAGAAAAGTGCTTCAAATCTGAGTTCACCGCTAAATCTGTGACTACAGACTGTGAAAAGGCCTTTGGTGAGGTGGACGGACAATGGGTTGCTGTTATCGACACTCCAGGCCTGTCTGACACCAGGAACACTGAAGAGAAAACAGATAAACGTCTTGCCAAGTGCATTGCCTATGCTTCACCTGGACCTCATATCTTCCTGATCATCATCAAAGTAGACAGATACACAGAGGAAGAAAAGCAAACAGTGGAGAAGATTCAGAAAATCTTTGGTAAGGAAGCCAACAAATACAGCATGGTTCTCTTTACCCATGGTGACCGGCTCAAAGGGAAACCTATCGAGGAGTTCTTGAAGGACAGCAAAGAGCTGCAGGAAGTTGTAGACGAATGCAAAGGCCAGTACCACGTGTTCAATAATGAGGTGAAGGATCGTTCTCAGGTCAGCGGGCTGCTCAAGAAGGTAAAAAAAATAAATGTGAAGAACAGAGCAACCTACTACACCACTGAAATGTTCCAAAAGGCAGAGAGAGTGATTGAAGAGGAGAAACAACAAATCCAGAAAGAGAAAGAAGAGCAAAACCGCAAAGAGCAGGAGGAACTGAGGAAGGAAAGAAATGGAAAGGGTGACAGAGAGGGGGAGAATAGATTAGATGAAGTTAAAACATCGAAAGAAACCCAAGAACGAGAAGCCAGAAGGCTTGCAGAGAGCCGTGATAAAGTCCTCCAGATGATAACTACATTTGCTCCAGTGGTTGCTTCACTTTGGAGCTCTTTTTTCGGTCGCACATAGAAGATAACAATATAAACACATGAGCAGCATGAACACCAAAACAAACACCTTCATGCATGCCAGCCTGTGCAAAATTAATTGAATTACATCAATAATAAGTAAACCATTTGTCTTTATGAGAATAAAATGATTTGGCTGTTTGAGATCTGAAGAGAAAAAGTTAAAAGTCCAGTATATAACATTCAGCCCCATCACACCAGTATTACAGACCAAACAAATGTGTGATTCTGTTACTGCATTGTCTTTTTCTCAAACCTTTGCAGAAACATATTTTAGTGTACTGTTTGGCTGTAATATTAGAAGCTTTGAGACACAGCTGCCATCTTGAAAACAGCCATGGAGAGTCAGCTGGGACTCACACACAGAGAACAGAGAGGCTTAGATGACAAAACACAGAGTGTGATTTAATTATCTGCTCCAATCCCCATTACCCTTCTATGGGTCTGATTTACTAAAAGTTTGCGTGTGTAAAAACGTGTGCAAACTTGACATCTCCTGTCAAAATGTGTAAGCTGATCTACTTACACAGCGCTCTGAGGTTTGCGTCTTTCAACTGTGCAAGATAATACACACTGTCCATTTAGTATGTTAATAATGAATGTAATATGAGGCGTTTCAACCCCAGTGTGCAAAATACAGGGAGGAGAAAATGTAATATGTTGTTTAGCACATTGTAAAGGTAAAGGTTCTATAAATAATACCTTTGAAGAGCATAGTAACCTGCTGTTATTATGGAGACGAGGAGACGGAGGTACAATGACAGAATACACACAGGACAGAGTTTTTCCACCTACAATATTATTGTAGTGGAATATTTTTGGTTTTACTAACAGCCTTCGTCACTAATAATCGCCCATATGTGGGTTTTTTCTGGTAATATTAGATTTTGTTATAACTCAATATATTAGTTAACCTCTTCCACTAGAACCTGATCACATTTCATTTTGTTCTTGCAGCTTTCTGCTCGTCCAAACTTTCCTTTTAGCTGCTGTCTGCACCTGTTGCACCTGTTTTCATTTACGCAGCAATTCTTAGTAGATCACCTGCAAAACGCACGCAAACTATTACACTGTGCACGCAATTTAGTACCCTTTATTTAGGATCTTAGCAATCAGGCCCTATATATTTACATAGCAATTAATTGTTTGCTGGCATTTGTTAAGGTTAATTATTAATGTCTTATATTGCATCTTTAAAAGAGTTGCCCAGTGCATTTCTTATGTTTCAGAGGAAAAGTAACTGCTGAGGAAAAA
The DNA here is from genome assembly GCF_027409825.1 of Scomber japonicus. Lineage (NCBI taxonomy): Eukaryota > Metazoa > Chordata > Actinopteri > Scombriformes > Scombridae > Scomber > Scomber japonicus. Next base: position 31,548,876 of record NC_070589.1, read on the forward strand.
GAAGGGAAAGAAGGATAAGTTGACAAATGAAGGAAATACAATTTTAAAAAAAAAACATCCATCAGCTAATAAAAAAATTATCCAAAAAGAACCCCAAACAAAAAAACTAAACAAGAAATCATCACATTAATGTGAAAGTGACATCTGATGTTGTTGTGGAATAACAAGCAGAAAGAGTGAAGGACTGTTGCTGATCCTGTCATTTTCTTTTATATCCAGAAAAAATAGAGAAGAAATACAAAAAAGTGAGAAAAAACCGAAAAAAAAATTTTCAGCAATTCCAAAATATCTGGGGGAAAAAAAGAAATGAAAAAAAAAAAACGTTTTGATCTGAACTGCAAAACATTTAATTCATTGCTTCTTGTAAATCTTCACATTGCCTTCTTTTAATTTTCTTGTTTGGTTTGATTTATAAGTGTAAAAGTTGGTGTTAATATTTTATTGTTGGAATTATTTTTAATATTTTAATATTATGTCACATGTGTCATTAATCACACAAGATGATCAATAATTGAATATAATAATTGTAATGCCACAGATGATCGTGATGATGTTGACGAATTCTTGATTACAAAATAAATGACTGCTTTGTTTCTGAATGAATGAGGTTGAGTCTATTTATTTGTTTCGTTTTTTGCTTTCGTGCAGTGTAAAGTATGTTAAGTATCAGAGAGCACTGATGATAGAAAACAGTGCAGGTTAAAGTTAATTCATCCGATTTCATTTTTCACACACATACATGTGATGATTCACTTCTATTTACGTCTAACAGCTGAAATCAGTGATCATAAGATTAGCAAACAACTATCACTGTGTGGGGTTAAAGTGTCTGTGTCATGATAGTTAAATTGTTCATCTTGTTGGAAACTCAAAGTCAACATTTCAGCCAGAGAAAATGATTAAACAAGATAATGAAAAACCCAAAATAGTTCAAGATGATGGATTCAAACTTCTTATATACAATTTAGATTTGTTTAGTTGGTTTTTTTCATCAGTCAAGGCATTTTAGATGAAGATTTGACACAATGAATAATATAATAAGCTTTTAAAATACAGCACATTGTTAAAGATGAAACCAGTGCTTTCCAACCTAAGAGGACTTTGTAGTGACTGCAGTTAATTTCTAGCTCACATGTAATGACTATTAGACAAAGAAATGTTCCAACCACATTAAATGTTCCAGACTTCACTAAATAACAGATTACAGTTTTTCTTTCAATGATTAAATTGATTAAATGATTCATCCTCTCGTTTACCTTCTGTATAAAGGTGGCTTCCATGCAGTTGCCTTAAAGTGAGAAACAGATTGAACCTGGTTCAAAAAGATGTTGATGAGTCAGAAACAAAGTATAACTAAACTTAATAATGTTCCAGCAGCTGTCAGTGTGGTGCTCTCATGGTTAGTGATTTCTGGACACTTGGTTTTGTAACTGCTTCATCCGAAAACACATGTGGCACCGCAGTCAGTCTGGACTGGCACTTATGTCGTCTCTTCAGGGTGCAGGTGGCCTCTGCGGAGTGGCAAAAGTGACTAACAACTCTCTGTGCTGCATCACCACCATCAGGTAAGACTAAACCAGACTTTATTGCCAGTTGCAACAAGTGTCCAGTGCACTCCAGATCACCCTTATCTCCTGACCTGTTGCTTTTCTGAGGCATCCATGTTGTTAGTGCCAAAATCACATAATCAGTGATCAATGAAGCTCAAAACATCTGTGCAACCCCTATATTCAACAAAGGAAGAGACACAAGGACAATAAACTTAATGAAACATCAGAGGACTCAGATGCGCTCAGATGAGGAGAACAGTTATTGGGTTCATACAGTAAGGCACCATCACTACCAGCCTGGAGAGTAAAATGTTGCACTTCCCATTATTTCCAAAATAAAACCTCAGCTTTACTGGAAAAGTCACAACTGGACATGAGGTCAAGAGGTCACACAAACGGAGCGAAAGATGACCTAAAGAGATACTGACATATGAATCATTAGGCCAACCTACTCATTGTGCGGTGGCGCTTCACACTAACCCAATCAATGTTAATACACTGGCACCAGTATACAGACAATATGGACAATATAGTGTCCCCATGCTATCTCCCCAGATACTGGGAACGCACCTGGTTTATCCTACCCCTGTTCCTGCAGGGGGAAAAAAAACTGTTAATGTTCTGTAACAGGGTAGACCTGTATCGACTTGGTTTTGTGAACTGAGTGTCTGTGTTTTGTGGGTGTGGCTTTCACTTGTGGTGGGGAAAATTGCATGTTGATGGGTTGATAGTATACAGGTGTGCTCTGATTTAACCTCCAATCTGCAGGTACTTAACCAGCAACACACACATTAGACCAGGGATTTCTTTGTCTCCTCTGATGTGCACGTACAGAATAGAGTTGTGGTGGTTGTGGGTTCGTTTTGGGGTGTTTTCTGGTGTAGTTGTGGAGATGTTTTAGTGATTTCTTTGTCTCCTCTGATGTGCAGTGTGGAGGTGTGTTGAACCTATTGTTGCTACCGCACACAGCTGGGTTGAGCCCACAACAAATACAGCTGCATGTATGCAGCAGCGGACCAGCTACAGATCGGGACCAGCAGCAACACAGCAGCCAGTTTTGGCCTTGCCACATGCCAGGACGACAAGCTGATCGCACCTATCCACACTCATCCTGGACAGTCTCTACTAATTGACTATAGGCTCCCTTGACCTAGGCCTGATTTTAGTCTTTATTTATTACAAGTTATAAAATAAATAATGCGTTTTTCTACAAAAAGCTACAGTCTGTTTGTTTTTTTTGCCCACTTCCTCACACTGGTTGGTCAATCTCGAACTTGGTAGGTGTTACAGTTCACTATGGACTGTGGCAGGTTATTCTGTGAAGAACAATGGACACAGTAACATGGACTGTTTGTGAACTGAGTGGTAACTGTCCATTATGTATGCCATGGGATAATAAGGGCTGAAATAAACAAAGTGTGAATAAAAGGGAAAAAATCTTGTCAGAATGTAATGTGGTGTTACCTACTGTGGTTAAATGGTTTAAACCAACAAGAGAAATTAGATGTTAGTTACGGAAAAGAAGTTATTAGACCGAATTAGAAGTGTTATGAGATCACATGGTATATATTTGCAATGTTCTCTTATGGTAAAACCCATTGAAATGCACTTACGGTAAATCCATTCACTTCCTTCTAACGTTCAGAAGAAAGCTATTGCCATTATGTGACATGTGACTTTATACACACATACTGTGCCAGCATGCTTTAGACAGGAAACCTCTTACTTGTGAACGTCAGTCATCTCTCTCTCCAGTAACCACATCCTGTGGAAACAAGCTAAGGCACACAAACACACATACCCTAAAAAGCAGTAAATAAGACCCTACTTTGACAACTTTTTATTTGTCATTCAAAAGTGGGGTGTGTCCTATACACCAGTAAAATACAGAGAGAGGTTGGATCTGGATATGATTTTAGGTATGTAAAAGGCCGTCCACACAAAGAGCGATGACTATAACAATAACGATAACAATAATAAAGATAACAATATGAGCGTCCACAATGAGAACAATAACATCCTGTCTCTCAGCTGCTAGTTCCAGCTGTGCTCTACAGCTAATGAAAATATATATTGATGAGCTGCTACTACTATATGTTCTACAGAGAAATAAAAAGAAAAGCAGAAGGGTTGACAGGCGGCTGCTGATTCAGTGTGTTGATTAGAATTATTTAAGACACTAGTTGCTGTGATGTTTCAGTATTTACAGACCAAACTGAGCCAACTGACAGCAGCACATGTTGAAGCTCAATATGCAGAAGCGCACAGATGAGCAGCTTTTATTGAGTTGTGGCAGAGACACACAGTATGAGCACAGATCTGAAGAATAAAAGATTCATTAACTTTGTTTTTTTTTGCACTGGATGGAACAGCTTTGTTTAACTCTGGGACTGACACAAAGTCTGAGGACAGTGAGCTTGGTGAGGTTTACCGTGACCTGGGTGCAATATTTGTGCACAGCAGCAGCTCTGATGAAGGTTTTTTGGGACTCAAGTGAACATATAGCTACACACTGTATTAAATATGTAAAGTTGGTCTTTTAAAAGGTTTAAAACTTTAAAGGTTGAAACTTATAGCCTTGCCCGAACTGTTATGAGTGAATATATCGGTCCAGTTGCAATGTAGTATTTTTCTATGTTTGGAAAGCCCATTCCACCCTTGTCTCGAGTAATATGTAATTTCTGTGTGCTAATTCTTGGCTTCATTAACCATTAACCCAACGCACTGTTTCAGGGGGAATATGTGTTTTATTGTGTTTCAAATAAAAGTAGATTTAAAAAGTTTTGGAATAACTTATATAAATGTTTGTGTTTATAAATGAATAGCTCATGGTGCATTAAAATAAAGCAGTTTTAATAGAAAAACGTTTTTCCCAGCATGACACCCCCCCAAAATAGACTGCGACTTATACACCGGTTTTAATGGTATATCATTATTATATACAATGTGATAGACCATAGAGATGTTCATAAGTAGGCTATGCATAATCAATATTAGTATTATTTGCTTTTCATGTTCAAGTACAATTTCAGTAGTTAATTGCAATTAATCACATTTTTTATTGTATGTTTAAAATTCTGCTATTGTGCACTTCACAACCTTTTAAGTCCATATTAACAATATAAAGCGATTCTTACTCGTGCATCTTGATTCAACTGAATCACAGTTACTTTATGAGCTTGGCTTTAAGATTAATTTCAAATCAAAAGAAGTGCAATGAGCCTGAGATAACACAATATATACTTAAAAATGAGGCGTGCCTTAACAGAAAGGAAATTCTACAACAACAGTGTGGTTTTGAGGTAGGAAACAGCTTCAAAGTGCTTAGTCTGTGAAATACATTTTTTGGAAGGATTACACATTATGCAGAAGTGCATGCACAAAATATACAGTACATTATAATAAAATGCATTAAAACAAGAAGAGGAATGAGAACAGAAGAAAAACTGGTGAATCAGTCATCATTGTACAATGGTTTGCTGCTCCAAGGACTCCTTTGCTTTAACGGTTCAACATACACAAGAACGACACTATGCAGAAGTATGAGCCGTGCAGTGTGCACAGTTGGCAGAGGTTGCAACGGAAGTCTGTGGCAGTTGCTTTGAATGAGTCAGTGAGCAACACGATTTTTTTAAAAAATCAAAAAATAAAATGATATGCTTGGCCCTTAATCCATCACAATTATTGCATGAATTCTGACAGTGCTAATTTAAATATGCAAAGATGTCACAAAATGAGTGCAGTTGCAGGTTATTACATACTGAAATGCAATAGTTGTCATGTTTTAATGATTATGGTCAGTTCACCTCAGCTGCAGGGTGACAGTTTGTTTAGTTGGGTTGAGAAAACTCTGAACTTTGACTTTACACTATTATTACATGATATACATAACATATGTTTTCTTCCAGTTATTAAGTTATTATTATTAAGTTTGCCAGTGGGATCACTTTCCACACAATTACAAAAATAAACAAACAAAGCAGCAGTGGAAAGAAATTAATTACATTTACTCAAGTAGCTACTGTAAAAGTAAAGGTAAGTAAGGTACTTGTGCTTTACTTTGGTATTTCCACTTGATGCTAATTTATACATTCACTCAACTAAAGAGAACTTCAGAGAGAAATATTGTACTCTACTCTTTCTACACAGTGTTAAGTTTTGCATGCACACAGATTTCTGATTACTCCTGATGATTTTGTATCTACTATGTGACCCACAGGAGGCTTTTCAGAATGCAGTATTGCATTATATTACAGTTTTTTCTTATTGCTGAGGCGCTATCTTTGAAACTATAAGTCAATAATGGTCTTTATACTATGAAATTAAATACACAACTATATACGATCACTGCTGGAAATAGACATTTTTGATCAACTTTAATTCACACTCATAACAGTGAAGCAACTTGTGAGGGCCTGCAAGACTGCTGACGTTAACAGCTGAATAAACTCTTTAATGAAAGATTTAATTTGATAGTCACACATTTTATTGTCCAGATTTTGTTTCTTATCTTTACACCACTCCTTGGTCCTTTTTTGCAGATGCCTACGTGCAGCTTCTGCATCGAGCAACCACATCCTGTGAAAACAGTGACGCATTAGTTTGGTTTAAAGAGTAATTATGAGGAGGAGGTGTGAAAGGTGAGAATAACATTGGTGTTAAATCCAGTTTGAAACACTGATGTTCAGCATTTATATTAAGGTTTTTTATTCTTTTGAATTTCCATTTTTAGAAATGTTTTAATGCATTATGTATGTATAAAATGTATTACACAAATAAATTTGCCTTTGATTGATGAATTTCTCTACTGCCTTTTTTAAATTGCATTGTTTTTGTGTTTCAAAAGTTCTTATTCTGTGTGTATACTGCACTCTGTTGTATATCATCTTATTTCTACTTACAAATTCCACACTTTTATGTTACAAGACAGATTAAATAACAATCAAAAAAAGAAATCAAATCATTCATATGCTCAAATCAAGTCGCATACTGTTATCAGCCCATTAAATGACCGTTATCAGCTGTCATTAGGACCCATAGATGTGAGGCAGTGTGGCTCCAGTCCACTCTCATTTCTGAGTTACAGGCGCCATCTAGTGGCCATAGTAATTATTACCTGGGGAACAAAATATAGTAAAAGCAGCAGGAGATGACTGAGGCCACCATTGACTTTGATGGCGCTTTTCAACTATTCAGTTCTGTTCTAGCACTACTCGACTCGACTCTACTCGGTTTGTTTTGCGTTTGCATCAAGGATAGTAGACCTGCTACTTTTTTAGTACCTGCTCTGCTGAGGTACCAAGCGAGCCGAGCCGATACTAAACCTAACGTCAACAGACTGCTGGCCTCTGATTGGTCAGAGAGTCTTTACTGGAAGAGTCATGAGCCGTCCCACACAAGAATCAAACCCGGCATTTTTAAATACCGGCAACAGCGGTACAGCGATTCGGCTCAATTTCCTTGCTTTGTGTGTGACAGAAAGCCTCATACAGCAGCAAGTAGCCTACACCATCGCCTCCATGTCCTCCATTGTTTATGTGTTTGTGTCGCGTATAAAACGAAAGTGCTCACGTTGAGTAGGTACTATAGTAATGGAAAACGTCCTTCCTGGTACCAAACCCAGTCGAGTCGAGCCGAGTAATGCTAGAACTGTATAGTGGAAAAGCGATATGTATGATAAATGAAAGATAATGTGGCTAAATCCAAAATCTTTGATCTTTCTAGCGGTCAAGACTCCCAGAAACCACCAGGCTGCTGGAGCTGACCGAGGAGGAGCCATTAATGCTGAGATTAGACTACACAGTATCTTTTTTTCCTTTTTTTCTCCTACTTTTTATTTGTTAACTCATTTCATCCATGCATGTACTTTCTTCTCCATGATACAAACTCATGTCATCTTATGATATGAGACAAAAACGTACCATAATTGAAGCAACATATATTAATTCAATATCAATCATTTAAAAAATAAAAAAGTAAAAACACTAATGATCATGACCATAATAAAATAATCCCTTACTCAGCATATTATTTTGAAAACACACTTCCCAGAGGACCAAAGTAGGAAAAAAGACTTCACAGCATCATTCAGTCTAACTGCAGCAAAATGCATTTTTCTACCAGTGAGGTACCTGAGGGCAGATTATATGATATGTATTGTATCACAGTGGTTCCTAACCTTTTTCTTAAAGGGCTCATAATCCATCCATCAATCAATCCATCAGGCGTTTAGTTGGAAAACTCTCACAATACACATGTAAATGCTGGATTCATTCATCCAACTACATTACCCAGAATTCCACACATTTATTTGACAAGACATCAGACTGAATGACAATCATTAATCAATCAAATGATTCTTTATGCTCAGAGTAAGACTGCTGGTTGGAAAGTTAACTACGAGGAGTAAAAAGTAGACATTTGTATTATTTCCTTTTTTTGGAGCAGGTGAGTTTTTATTCCCACTTCACTGCTGATCAGGACCCAGTCTGACTGGGGTCCCTGGTCAAATCTCTGGACCTGTAAAAACCTCTGTTCTTCATCACAGATTAGATTCAAAACAACGTCAAACTGTTTTCAGTGCACTTAAATGAGATGGCTAATTTGCACCTCAATTATTATTTAACAAAGCATCTACATAGGACAGTCTGCAGTGTTGAGCATCAGTTGTGGATTGAACCTGGTTCAAAAAGATGTTGGTGAGTCAGAACCAAAATGTATTAATGTGTGTGCGTGTGTGTGTGCGTGTGTGTGTGTGTGTGTGTGTGTGTGTGTGTGTGTGTTTTATCTCCAATAATGTCAGGTGTCTTGATTAAAACTACATTGATTGGCCACATGGGGGTGCTACAATAAAAGTTTGTGAACACTATCAGACCAACATTAGAAAGTTCAACTCACATACACAAGACTCACTTCTCCATAAAAACAAATACATGTATTTTTTCTTTTACAGGACATTGTGACTACTGTGTTTAAAAAACAAAAAACAAAAAAACCATCACTTGTCATAAAAAACTGCAAACCAGAAGAATACATCTTATTAAATACATTTGAATTGATTGTATCTTCTGGGGTGTGTTGATCTATCACAGCAGAATCTCTAATACAAAAAAAATTCTACTTTTTAACAGAAAATAAATCTAATACTCAGGGGTTTATATGGTTATATTGTATTTGGCTAATTCATCCGAACACCAATTAATGAATTTGTTTCATAGGAATAATTTTAGAGGCCTGGAGAGGTAAGACATAAAGAAAAAAAAGAAAAAGAGTAGCAAAACAAAATATAGAATTTTGTGTGTTTTTCTTTCTTTCATAGTAATAAACTCTCACAAGTACCTCCTTTCCTCTGAAATGTGATAAACTCCACTTTAAATTCATGTTAATAGTGTTTTATGGGTGTGGTTTGTTGTAAGAAAGAGCACAGACTTACTTCGCCTCATTGCTGCAGCATCTACTCAACCATGGGGACAATACTTACAAAATGTGGTGAGTCCATATTCAACTGTACTTATATTAATACTCTGTTGAACTGAAATGTTGAAATACAGTGATTAACGTGAGTCATGGGTGACATTGATGACGTCTTGTTTTTTTATACTTTAAGTTAAATATGCGTATTAGCCGATGTGAAGTAAGAATATCAACATACCTAACCCCAAAAAAAGATTTTTAGAAAACACTTTGATTTTTTGATTGAGGTTGGAGCGCCATAGGCAAGCAACCAGAGACTTTTTTTGCATCGTTGCAATTTTTATATGATGATGCATCATTCCACAAAATCGTCTACACTGCACTATATGTCATATACTGTAAACCATGTAGTTCCATTTTCCATAGTTATCGTCGGTAATTTTGTCAAGTAAAGTCAAGTCAAGTCAAGTTTATTCATAAAGCACATTTAAAAACAACCTCAGTTGAGCCAAAGTGCTGTACAGTTATTAAAATACAATATAATCACACACAATATAATAATAAATTAAAAAAAAAAAAAAGTATCAGTATTTGCTTTCTACCTTGCACAAATAAAAATGTAACTGGACTTTTGTTGTGTAATTGTAACAATGCGCATTCAAACACATCAAACCAACAATAAAGTAAAAACACACGCAAAAACAGATTTTGCACATTTTTTATGCATGATTTATTTGTGAGATTTTCAATATGCAAAAAAAAAAACACGTACAAAAGACTTTATACATATGGACTGACAAGTGTTCATTTTCAAAACTTAACAAATCTTAACAAAATTTGTACAAAAACTCCACGGTATTTTACCGTACCCATTTTCTTGTAATACGGGGTTGTTGTGTGTGTTGAGCCGCTGCACCTCTGTCCGTTGCGAGAGAGAGAGAGAGAGAGAGAGAGAGAGACAGAGAGAGAGAGAGGCACCATGGATAACTGAGGAGACGTGACAGGGGAGCAACGTGAACCTGAGTTATGGTCTAACTATGTGTCAGTTTTGTTTTTGTTTTGCACAGAGCAGATCGTGCGGGACAGGAAATCGTGTACAAAATACAAAATAAAACACCGGGTTAATTTCCAAAATAAAATGCACCGTGTTTACAGATCATATTTCCGTCCTCACTACAGGTCTGAAGTACAGGTCCGAGGTTTAGATATGAAGTTTATTGTGACTTTGATAATGTGAATGAACTCATGTTGACAATAATTTGTTGACACAAAAGAAATGGCAAATGCATCACTTTCACCTACACAGGACACACAGCTAATAGTTAGCTTTCTATTAGCACTTTAGTTTTTAATTTTACATTAATTTCCATATTGTGTAATGGACCCAGAAAAAAAATTGCTGCCCTTTTCTGAGTTTGAGCCCCTGCCCCTCTATAATCATGTGTATGTCCCTGGACAGCGGCACATGTTGAAGTGCGATGCGCAAAAGTGCACAGACAATAAGCTATTGCGCTGTAGAAGCAACACACAGTAGGCCTATGAGAATAATCTGATCTGAAGAATAAAAGATTCATAACTTTGTTGTTTTTCCACTGGATGGAACAGAGGATGATGCTTTGCTTGATTCTGGGACTGGCACACAGGACAGTGAACTTTGATGAAATAGGCATATTTGCACACAGCTACACACTGTATTAAATATTTAAAGTTACTGTGTTGTTTTAAAAGGTTTAATTGAAACTCAGCCTGACTGAACACAGTGTGAGTTAATATACCGGTCCAGTTCAGTTAATCAAATCTTTACTGGACCATTAACCTGACACACTGTTTCAGGTGTAATATGTGTATTTTGATTGTGTTTGAAATAAAAGTAAATTGAAAAAGTTTTGGAGTAAAAACGTATGTGTTTATAAATGAATAACTACTGGTGCATTCAAACAAACCAGCCTTTAGTTTTAAAAACATGACTCCAAAATATACTGCATCTTATACACCGTTTTTTATGGTAGGCCTATTAAAAAAAAACAATGTAAAGACAAACAAATCTTTTGCATTTTCAGTAATGTGGTCATCTAGGTTGTTGCTGTTGCATGTGGTGTAAGCAGAATAAAAGTACTAACTTTGAAACCAAATATAAGGTATGTCAATTGTTTTAAATTTTAATATGTGTCGCTAAATATTCTCAAAGTGAACATGGAGAAGCATCATTTAGTTACTATGCAGCACAGAACTGCATGAAGCTTATTGGACTGTAATACTGCTCAGGTCAAATTTGAGAGATTGAGAGATTAAAGAGTAATAAAAGCAGCTTCAACAAATTCTGACATTTTGTGTGACCTGGAAAATACAAAAATGGAAATATTTAAACTTTTATATTATATTGCAGCTGATACACATGTTTGTACATGGAGGGTGTGTTATAGTAAAAAATCACAATACAAACATCATCGTGCCGCTCATCCACAGAGCTCCAAAATACGTGATTCTCAACGCATATACAATATGTTAACAGCAAGTTGATAATAAATTTATGTTACATTTTGTCCCTTTCAGCTTCCTATACTATTGTTATTCCTACACTATTATTTACTGCAAATTTGTTATGCTGTCCACTTTATTTACAGCTGGAACAACGTGGATACCTTCATTCATATGTGTATGTGTAGATGTATATAGGCCATTCTACTGAATTGGTGCAAACTGCAGTCCCCTAATAAAAAGTTTATAAATCTTATGTTCACAAAGATCATGTTATTATGTATTGAAACCCAAAATTCTATTTGAGATAGCAGTGAGTTTAATACATATATAAAATCATCATATCTATTTTCTATTTGAGGTGGCTGTCCCCAACCGTAACCCTTAAATTTCAATAAGTGAAAATGATACTGAAAGCATTTTTGCCAATTTTTCCATTGTTGTTTCTCAGTAGATCTTTTTGATATTTTCGAAATATTGCTGTCCCCAACTTTTATGTCACCTCCGAAACACTGAACATTTTAGTCTGTTTGTCTGCCCCCCCTCTTTCTCATGTCTGCATGTGGAGCAGATATGTTCCATCATTATGAAGTAAATGTGTTCAAAAATCTAAAAAGTAACCTTAAGAAGCGTCACCCATTTTCTGCAATTAAACGTTTATGAGTTTTATTTTAGAAAATATAGTTTTCATAAGTGTACCACTGTTCAGAACTGTTCTAACTAACCATGTGCTGTCAAGCATCTTTGAGACAGACTCAAAAATAAGTATTTTTGTCACAACCTAAACATATAGTGAAATTTCAGGTTGTGAAATGGTTGTTTTGGTAGTGATAAAAGTGAACACTTCATGCTTTATTTGTAGGAAATAATACACATTTTAGTGCAGTTATGTAATTCAAAAGTATTTTAGTCTAAACTCCATATAATTAAAATTCTGTAAAGGGACATAGTTTGAATACCAGCTGAAATATAACCTAAAGGTGTAGTCCGCTATTCTAGTGGAAGGTTGTTGATTTGAGCTCAACAGCCAATCAAAGTATCATCCCTCCATTCTGAGCTTCTGGAATAGTTTATGGTTCAGTCCGAGCTGCTTTTCTCCTGTTTACAGAACCAGGACTGTGTATGAACACCAGTGTTTCTGAACACACACTAGACTCTAGTTATCCCACGTAAGAAGATGAGGAGCTGGGCGGTGTCACGTACATCGCAGCTCTCATCCAAAGCCAGAGAAAAACAGTCAAAGTCGGCCGCTCTGTTCTTCAGCTGAAGCTCCAAGTTCCCAGCGATGTCCTCAACCCGCCTCTTTACAGTGCGTCGGGAGAGTGACACGTTCTCAAACGCTGCCTTTTTCTCCGGGCATATCCCGGAGGATATGCTGATATGCCCGGAGAAAAACGCAGCCCTTTTCTCCTCATCTTCTTACGTGGGATAACTGCAGACTTTCAAGTCACGGAGGAGCTGGCAGCCATGCAGTCAATGAAAGGGACAACCACTGGTTAAAAATACTGTTAAAAATAAATTGCACTGATTCAATGATTGTTTGTGTTTTCTCTACACCACAATTTCACATAGGCTTATATAAATATTTACAGAATAGTTTTACCAGTACCAGCTATTCAAAATATATACAGTAATTTAGTGCATTTTACAATGGAAGAAAGTTGAGCAGAATTAAGTTCAAGTTATCGTTGGTGTGGCCCTCTGACACAATTCAGGTTTCTCATGTGGCCCCTTGTAAAAAATAATTGCCCACCCCTGCACTAGAGGATCAGACTGTCAGAACAGTTTAACATCGGCCACGTTGTGTTTCCAGGAGATGAGCTGTGAATCAAACACTGTAAATATCATGCTCATCTTTAATACTTAAAATGACTTACAATAAAATAATCAATCTATTAATCTGTCTATTATTTGGACAATCTACTAAAAATAAACCTGAAAGGGATTCTGAAACGGTCTACTTTTGTTTTATTATGTAGAAAAATCAATGTGTGAGTGTTCCTCTTCTCACTTACACTCTCCTCATGACTCAAATTATCCAATAGCTCGTCAGTGACGTAATCTGAAATCTAAGTATAATTAAAGCTGCAAGCAGATATGAACAGGCCCTCGCCCCCCATGCCCTGCCCCAAAACAGCGAAATGTGCCGTATGTGCATGCTGCAGTCGCAGGGCAGACACAGCGCGCACGTAGACGTCTTGGCACCCGGGCTTTTATTGAACATTGTGTGATGGGATTAACTAACACTGCCTGTGTCCACTAGGTGGCGCTAGAGATCACCAACCAATTATATGTCATGTTGCAGTGTATGATGTGGAGAACACATCCTGTAAATTTCATATAAATCGGATAATGTTTGTCATATGAGGCTGACTTCCTGTGTCCAGTAGGTGGCGCTGTGTGTATGACACAGTATTGATGCATAGATGTGTTCAGGGCGGGACCCTCTACATGCATGATGAAGTTGGTGTAGATGGGACAATGTCTGTAGGAGTTATGAGGACTTCCTGCTTCATGGTGAAGCATCGAAATTGTCCGCACTGTTATGCCCAACAGGAAGAAGTAAGATTTTAATAACATTTTCATCTCCAATGTCTCAAGATGTTCCAAGAGACTTTTTTGTGCGTCTTTACATTATACATATGCGTACCAAATTTCACTAATCTACGTCAATCTGGATGGAGGGGCTCAATGTTCTTAAAATTCTATGGGATGCAGTGGCACCTGTTATGACTGTGGTGATTTGTTTCGGTCTGCTGTGTGTGTGCCCTGTGTTTTTTGTTTTGATTTTTTTACATGCAGATAAGTGTGTGCCATGACACAGCTATGATTGAAAAGAGCCAAGATGGCGGTCATCTGGTGGCAGCAGGCATTTCCCCATCCTCCTCCTCTCCCAACCGACCACACCTCTGTTCTGTCCGAACTTTGTTTGAGAGTAGATTTTGATAGATTCTTTTGAGTAGTAAGGGTGCACTGCCAGTTTTGTTCATCTTGTTTTCTCTTGTTTAATTAGTTAGGGAGGTAAGTCGTTGACATTTGGTTTCTTCGGGCATTTTCTTACTTTCTAGATAGGATTGTTTTATTTGTTATTTAGCCTTAGTCCAATAACTCTGATACATTTTTAAAGTTTAAACAGATGAAGCACTTCTGTAATATAATTATGTACTGTAGGCACAACTTGAGCCTTTCCACCTAAAATTACTCATCTCTGAAGTGAACTAATTGAACACATTTTATGAATACACATTGATTGTTTGTCCTTTTTCAGTCTCCGGATCTACAGCTCCCACAATCTTCAACAATGATGAGGTGATCAGGATTGTGATGGTGGGGACAGCTGCATCTGGGAAGAGAACCACAGGAAACACCATTCTGGGAAAAAAGCGATTTAAATCTGAATTGTCCCCTAGATATTTGACAAGGCACTGTGAAATGGATGAAGTTGTGGTAGATAGACAAAAGGTTACTCTTATCGACACTCCTGATCTGTTTGACACCAGGAACATTGAAGAGAAAACCATTAAAGATATTTCCCAGTGCATTTCTTATGCTTCTCCTGGACCTCATATCTTCCTGATCGTCATCAAACTGGACAGATTCACAGAGGAAGAAAAGCAAACAGTGCAGAAGATTCAGGAAATCTTTGGTGAAGAAGCCTTCAAATACAGCATGGTTCTCTTTACCCATGGTGACCTGTTCAGAAGGAAATCTATCGAGGAGTTCTTGGAGGAAAGTGAAGATCTGCAGGAACTTGTGGACAAATGTAACGGCCAGTACCACGTGTTCAATAATAAGGGGTTGGGTTGTTCTGAGGTCAGGAAGCTGCTCAAGAAGATCAGAAATATAAATGGGCAGAATGAAGGAAGCTACTACACCACTGAAATGTTACAAAAGGCAGAGAGAGCGATTGAAGAGGAGAAACAACGAATCCTGAAAGAGACAGAGGAGCAGAAGGATTATCCCACAGTTTTCAACAATGATGAGTCGATCAGGATTGTGATGGTGGGGAAGACTGGAGTTGGGAAGAGCGCCTCAGGAAACACCATTCTGGGACAAAAGTGCTTTAAATCTGAGTTCTCCCCTAAATCTTTGACTACACACTGTGAAAAGTCCTTTGGTGAGGTGGACGGACAAAAGGTTGCTGTTATTGACACTCCTGACCTGTTTGACACCAGGAACACTGAAAAGAAAACACATAAAGATATTTCCCAGTGCATTTCTTATGCTTCTCCTGGACCTCATATCTTCCTGGTCGTCATCAAACTGGGCAGATTCAC
This sequence comes from Scomber japonicus, assembly GCF_027409825.1. Lineage (NCBI taxonomy): Eukaryota > Metazoa > Chordata > Actinopteri > Scombriformes > Scombridae > Scomber > Scomber japonicus. The sequence continues at coordinate 31,564,594 of NC_070589.1, forward strand.
AGAGGAAGAAAAGCAAACAGTGCAGATGATTCAGAAAATCTTTGGTGAGGAAGCCGACAAATACAGCATGGTTCTCTTTACCCATGGTGACCGGCTCAAAGGGAAACCTATCGAGGAGTTCTTGAGGGAAAGTAGAAATCTGCAGGAACTTGTGGACAAATGTAACGGTCAGTACCATGTGTTCAATAATGAGGTGAAGGATCGTTCTCAGGTCAGGAAGCTGCTTCAGAAGATCAGAAAAATAAACACACAGAATGGAGGAAGCTACTACACCACTGACATGTTCCAAAGGCAGAGAGAGAGATTGAAGAGGAGAAACTACAAATCCTGAAAGAGTGAGAAGAACAAAACCCCGAAGAGCTGGAAAAACTGATAAAGGAAATTGAGGAAAAGTTTGAGCGAGAGAGGAGAGAGGGTTGACAGGGAGAGAGAGGATGAGTTGAGGGCTCATCATGAAAGAGAAAAGGAGAAGTTTTTTAAAAGAAAGAAAAAATCAAAGAAAATAAGGAACAGCTGGCCAGGCAGACTAGAAACTGAGAAAAGGCTCCCATTAATCCAAAGGATTGACTGACTGCTGCAGTGTGATTATGAACTATTTTTAACACATGTGAATGACTTGTATTCATGTGTGTTGAAAATGGAATATTATGTATTGATGATTCAGCCATTTTAGCTTTGCATAATGAAATGAAGAATGAAACTTGAAAGAATGGGGGAAAAAACCGTCTCACTGATTCTATCAACAGGTGTGATTAATTATGACAGCAACCACCGCTACTTTACACTGCTCAAAATGCATCAAACACACTCACATGTTTCTAATGAGAAAGTCAGTCAATAATTGGCCTTTTTGTCATCATGCCATAATTTCTTAACGGTAATGACTGTGGAGAAAATCAATATGCTACACTTAATTTATCAGGATTATTGTTACACACACAATCAGACCATCCATAGAGGTTCAACTCCATTACTTTCTTTTTACTGTACATGGTGGACAGGATAGTGACGTTCTCTTCCTTCAATCAGTTGATTAAATTTCAGCTCCTGCAAACACAAACTCTTTTTTATTAATTAATGCTGGCTTTCCATTTTATTGTAGAGAATATAATTCACCATAATATAGTTCTGTGATATAAAATGAAATAAAAGATGACATTTATTCATTCATTCAACATGTAAACTGTTTAATTCAAGACTATTTCTTTATCTTCTGTTTGTTTATATGAGATTTAATGGAGTCTAGTTTTTATTCCATCACAGCTGTTAATATGTTTAATCTGTTCACACCACTTTTTACATGTTAAGAACAATTAATTGTGATTAAGTTGTAATCATCTCTGTTATAATCAGTGGAATGAGGATTCATCATTTTCTTCCACAGAGATGACATACTGATTAAACAAAGTGATTGAAATTAATGTGTAAATAAAAACACTGACTGTGTTTTTTTCCTCTTCTGAATGTTGATGCATGTTTTCAAAATGAATAAACTCAGCTTCTTCTATAAAGATTAAAAGTTTGAAGAGTTTATTTCAGAAATTCTATCAAAGCCTCTGGAGATACTGAAAAACAACTGAAACAAATAAAATGATTTTGTGAGCAGAGGGAATAACTATCCCCGTTGATCTGCAGTGGGAGTATAGTAACAAAAAGAGGTGCAGCACTAATGACTGAATGATGGTCTGACTCTTCAGACTGATTCACAGAAGATTATTTTATTTTCATCCTGTGAAGACAATGTCTGATCTTAGAGGCAGCAATTAACTGAAGTCAAGTACTCAGAACTTTTACTTTAGTAAAAGTACCGATGTAAAAAATATTCCATTACAAGTGAAAGTCCTGCATTCAAAATGAAAGTACATACTTATTATTTGCTGTTAAAAGTGAAAGTACTCGTTTTGCAAAAAATTGGCCCATGTGCCTTTTCTTTCTCTTTCTGTCAGAGGTCATTAAGTTTCTCTTCAGCCATGGTGACTTTTTATACTAACCACCTCTTAGTTTGCTGTTTATATTTTTCTTACAAACAAACAAAAAAAGCTACATGTAGATGTTAACCCATTAATTATATAATATATTATAAGATGTTTGTAAATAAATATATTTTAATCAAACCTAAACTTAAATTGAGTTCTGGGTGTAATCTTTTCAGTATGACGAGCGAGTGAAGGATGGTTGCTATTCTTTTTTCAAAATAAAAGCTGAAAAGTGATATTATTTAACCACCAGATCGGAACAAAAAGCAACACCAGGTGCAGACTTTTATCAGGAATTCGTACCTTACATCCTATCCTAATCCATCCTATTATGTTGTAATACTACATACCCATCCTAGCTATTCAGGAGCTGTGAGCAGCCACAGTCTGTCACCTGATACTTGAAGCATGTAGACTGCACTTCCTCCTCTGGGGACCAAGGCTGGTCTGTTGTGCTGACTCTCTGTATATACACGTCTCTCATGCACATAAATTGATCCAAATGAGGGAACGAAATGTGTCTAATGCACACACAAGAACATTTTAAGCACTTTACTTGTCGGAAAACATGGCCTCACTATATAAGCCTACCTTTTATCTCTATGGTCCTTTAAGGACTCTGTGCTTTTAAGGACTTAGTGTGATTTCTTATAAATACTGATTGGAGGGGGAACATAGAAAACTAATCACAGTTATTGATTTTATGACTGAATTTAACTTTGAAATAGTTGTTTATAGAAATCAGCGTGTGAAAATGCATCATTTTTCCATTTTCATTTTTGGATGTTGTTTTAGATTAGTGTCAAAAATAATCAAATACATCTTAAACAAATCAAAATGCAGAGAAAGTGAATGCGTGGGTGAGTCTGAACACTTATGATGGTTACGGTGGGACATAAACAAAATATTCTTCTTCTATAAAGAAGACGAGTTTGGTGTCAACAGTGTTTTATGGGTGTGGTTTATTGCATGAAGTTGTATAAAGAGGCAGAGTCACAGATAGACTGAAAGTTACTTCTCCATTTCAGCAGCTGATCTGCTCTTCTCTCTTTAAAACCAAAATGAGCGGCAAAATATTAAAACAAGGTAAGTCAATATATATCTTTATTAATAATATTTATTCATCTAGTGGACTAAAACTTAATGTTTTCATTGATATTAGAGATACAAAAACAAAAAAAATATATACTACATAAAAATCAAAAATAGTAATTGACACACAGATGATTAAAAAACTAAGATAGATGCACCCAGGACAGCTTGCCTGTGCTCTGGACATGAGAGTCTCATTGTAATTTATGCATGCATGCTGCTTAGACTTAAATTACAGGAGTGACCACCACCCAATTGTCAAAACAGGCCAGTACAACCACCCAACTATCTTATCATAATAACAGATGACTATTAACTATTATTAGCAATCAACCATTTTTTAACCCCTCCCCACTGTTGTCTTGTGAGACTTGGTTGTGGCTCAATCTAATTAATCTAAGTGGTTGTTTCTTGACTTCATCCTAGAGATTAGGTGGCGACAGGCACGTGCACACATAGGGCCCTAGGGGTGCTTGAGCCCCTGCCCTTTTTGCCTCATATTAAAAAGTGCCCTGTGTGTGTGTGTGTGTGTGTGTGTGTGTGTGTGTGTGTGTGTGTGTGTGTGTGTGTGTTTTAAATAACATTAATTAATTCCTGTTAGGGAAAAAAACAAAACATTGGTACAAAAACTCCACGGTATTCTACCGTACCCATGTTCTTGTAATACGCTGTTGTTGTGTGTGTTGAGCCGCTGCTCCTCTGTCCGTTGCGGCTCCGCTCGGTCACAGACAGTGAGAGAGGGAGAGAGAGAGAGAGAGAGAGAGAGAGAGAGAGTGAGAGAGAGAGAGAGAGATGCACCATGGATAACTGAGGAGACGTGACAGTGGAGCAACTTGAACCTGTGAGTTATGGTCCAACTAGTCTCCGTCCACTTATTCAACGTGTTTAAATATGGGTAATATTTCAGAAAAACGCTCTATTTTAGTCAATGTGTCAACTTCTGTTTTTGCTGGACGTGGGAGCACGGCGCATCAAATCAGCACAGAGCAGATCGTGCGGGACAGGAAATCGTGTACAAAATACAAAATAAAACACTGGGTTAACTTTCAAAATAAAATGCACTGTGTTTACGGCGGATCATATTTCCCTCCTCACTACAGGTCTGAGGTTTAGATATAAAGTTTATTGTGACTTTGATAATGTGAATGAACTCATGTTGACACAAAAGAAAGGGCAATTTCATATCACTTTCACCTACACAGGACACACAGCTAAGTAGTTAGCTTTCTATTAGCACTTTATTTTTTAATTTTACATTAATTTCCATATTGTGTAAAGGGCCGAAAAAAAATTTGGTGTGTGCTCTGTACGCACACATGCTGCCCTTTTCTGAGTTTGAGCCCCTGCCCTTCAATAATCATGTGAACGTCCCTAGGTGGCGAAGCGATACAGGAAATTTGTAGCATTTTTTTTAACCAGGCACAAAGGCTGAGGAGCATAGATAGTTCTTATCCTGAAAAAAAAGTAGCTAATATGCTAACCCTAACCCCTGCTGACAGAGCTCCGGTGCAGAGGCATGTTATGCATATGCCCCCCAACCAACCCTTAGTGGCACCCTTTCTTTTTGAAAGATTTCTTTTCAACATAGACACCTTTATTGACAGAATATATAGACAGGAAATCACAGGAGAGAATGGGGTGTGTGACATGCAGTAATGGTCTGCTGGCTGGGACTCAAACTAGGGTCTGTTGTGTACATGGCTGCATATGGCATGCGCTCTAACCACTCGACCACCTGCGTGCCAGTGGCACCATTTCTGATTGTTTGTCCCTATTTTTTTAGAGGTTGGGTCTACACCTCCCACAGTCTACAACAATGATGAGCTGATCAGGATTGTGATGGTGGGGAAGACTGGAGCTGGGAAGAGCGCCACAGGAAACACCATTCTGGGAGAAAAGTGCTTTAAATCTGAGTTCTCTGCTAAATCTTTGACTACAGTCTGTGAAAAGGTTGATGGTGAGGTGCATAGAAAAAAGGTTGCTGTTATCGACACTCCAGGTCTGTTTGACACCAGGAACACTGAAGAGAAAACAGTTCAAGACATTTCCCAGAGCATTGCTTATGCTTCTCCTGGACCTCATATCTTCCTGATCATCATCAGACTGGGCAGACACACAGTGGAAGAAAAGCAAACAGTGCAGAAGATTCAGAAAATCTTTGGTGAGGAAGCCAACAAATACAGCATGGTTCTCTTTACCCATGGTGACCTGCTCAAAGGGAAATCTATCAAGGAGTTCTTGGAGAAAAGTGAAGATCTGAAGGAACTTGTGAACAAATGTAACGGCCAGTATCACGTGTTCAATAATGAGGAGGAGGATCGTTCTCAGGTCAGCGAGCTGCTCGAGAAGATCAGAAATATAAATGAACAGAATGGAGGAAGCTACTACACCACTGAAATGTTCCAAAAGGCAGAGAGAGTGATTGAAAAGGAGAAACAACGAATCCTGAAAGAAAAAGAAGAGGAACATCGCAAAGAGCTGGAGGAACTAATTAAGAAAATGAAGGAAAAATTTGACCAACAGATGAAGGAGGTGAAGGCTGATAAGGAGAGGGAGAATACGTTGAGGGATGCTCGTGAAAAAGAGATGATGGAGGAAATAGAAAAACTGAAAAAAGTACAGGGAGGGCAGGCCAGACGAGAAGCTGAGGAGAGGCCCTCATTAATCCAATTCATTTTGCAACCACAAATCCTGAAAGAGAAAGAAGAGCAAAACCACAAAGAGCAGGAAAAGGAACAGAAACAGCAGAGTGAAGATGATGAGGGAGGAGAGAGCTGATAAGGAGAGGAGGAATGCTCGAGTACATTACATTACATACACAGAAAGGTGTAAAACAAGCTGTTTCACTGCTTAACATGATTTTGAATGTATATGAATGATTTGGATTCATGTATGTTGAAAATGTATTATTATATACTGATGATTCAGCCATTTTAGCTTTGCATAAGAATGAAAACTTAGCAGTTATGATTAATTACGACAGAAACAGATCACTACTTTGTCTGAAAGAAAATCAATGTTTGACACTTAATTTACCGGGACTATTTTCAGATAATCAGACCATCCATAGAGGTTCAACTCCATTACTTTCTTTTTACTGTACATGGTGGACAGGATGATGATGTTCTCTTCCTTCAATCAGTTGATTAAATTTCAGCTCCTGCAAACACAAACTCTTTTTTATTAATTAATGTTGACTGTTGAGAATGTGTTTAACCACAAAAGAGCTCTGTGACATAAAGTGAAATATAAAATGAAATAAAAGATGACATTTATTCATTCATTCAACATGTAAACTGTTTAATTCAAGACTATTTCTTTATCTTCTGTTTGTTTATATGAGATTTAATGGAGTCTAGTTTTTATTCCATCACAGCTGTTAATATGTTTAATCTGTTCACACCACTTTTTACATGTTAAGAACAATTAATTGTGATTAAGTTGTAATCATCTCTGTTATAATCAATGGAATGAGGATTCATCATTTTCTTCCACAGAGATGACATACTGATTAAACAAAGTGATTGAAATTAATGTGTAAATAAAAACACTGACTGTGTTTTTTTCCTCTTCTGAATGTTGATGCATGTTTTCAAAATGAATAAACTCAGCTTCTTCTATAAAGATTAAAAGTGTGAAGAGTTTATTTCAGAAATTCTATCAAAGCCTCTGGAGATACTGAAAAACAACTGAAACAAATAAAATGATTTTGTGAGCAGAGGGAATAACTATCCCCGTTGATCTGCAGTGGGAGTATAGTAACAAAAAGAGGTGCAGCACTAATGACTGAATGATGGTCTGACTCTTCAGACTGATTCACAGAAGATTATTTTATTTTCATCCTGTGAAGACAATGTCAGCAAGAAAGAAAACAAAAATCCTTACAATGCACATATACAACTCAAAAAATATTCTTTAACTTTAAATTTGTTTTTAAATTCTCAGTTTTACAGTTTTTATCATTTTAAAGCGTTTACATTAAAGTCATGAATTTACACACTTTTAAATATATTTAACCTGCTTTGCATATATGAACAGTGAATTCAAAACAAAACAAAATTTTAAGAAAATAATGAACCTACACACATTTAACCTTATCCATATTACTGAAAAACACATGAAAAGTCTCATTATATGAGCAGATGGTTTAACAAACTTTACAACTACCGTACTCTTTTAAGATCAACAGAATGGTTTAATATCATGCAAACACTGAGGAAACAAAGCAAAGCAATTCATGATTAAACACAACATAAAACAAAGTAAACCAACCTTAAGCTGTTTCACATCAGCAGAAACTTCTGATTAGTGTGAAACAGATGTAAATCAAATGTGTATCACCATGTCGTCTGCATTGAACAGGTTTTTGGCGCTGCATGACATTAACCTTTTAAAGTAAGACTGTCAACCTTAATACATAAACTAATTCAACCATTAATGGCTAAACTTACAAAAGTGGTAAACCGGTTTAACATAAATGTGCTAAATACTGCATTTATACTGCACTGCTTTAAAGATCATTTACAAGAGGAACTTTGGTACTAAAAAGACTGTAACGTTGAAACATGTTTACTTGATTTGATTCATTTGAAGCTTCATATTAGCTTCAGATCAACTTTTAAATCCATGTTTCAACAGAAGAAGAAGAACATTATGAATGGATCTAAAGGTCAGTATGAACAGGAGGAATCATTACAGCTGTTGGTTTGAGAGACATTTATAAATTGTGAACCTGTCCTATCAGGACTGTAGTGACCACTGATCCTCTGTTTGTGAAAGACAGCTTGAGATATCACCTCCTGCCGTGTTTGGCAATTGCATAATTCAGATTTCCAGTTTTGTATTTAAAAATACAGACTTTAAGACTTTTTGGTTTGTCCTGTATACAGTACGCCTTTCCACAAGACAAAATCAACATATAGACTATAATAATGAAGATACAGTTTATTAGAAAACTCTACTAGTCATTGGATGTTGATGTACTTTGTGGGTGGGTGGGGGTGGAGTGGGGTGATACTGGGGAAGACCAAGGCTCCATTACAGCACATTTGACTTCAAAACAAAATACAATGTAAAAGAAGCCTGATAATAAAAACAAATATATTTATAATAAAAATAATAGCTGAGTAGTTATTCGCTAAACAACTATTTTTGCAATATCTAAGCAGTTTCTTAACATTACATCTCAAATCTAAAAAAAAATAGATTTCAGCCTGGCGGTGGCGGCCATGTTGGATTTCTCAATTTTGAGGCATTTTGGGGCATTTTTGAGCTTCATATACAGCAGATTTGGATTCAGCACCCCTTAATACTGCTAGAAATGTTGTATATTATAAATATTCACAAAATGCCTCCACCACTTTAAATAAGCACATTTTCATAAATTCTGCCTAGACTATAAATACAGTTATTTAACCTGCTGAGATCACCTCCTACTGCATTCATTTGGCAGAGGCTCACACAGAGAGACGTCTCCAAGATAACAGAAAGCATCTGTGGTGAGCTTAGCAGCAAAATACGTGATTCCTCACACATATGCAACACATTGACCGTTGACATCACATATACACACGTTAGTTACTGTGCAGCACAGAGCTGCATGGAGCATATTAGACTGTAACCTTTGCATACTGCTCAGGTCAAATTTGACCTATTTGTACACTGAAGACCAATAAAAGCCTCAACACCATATTCCTTCATTCTGACATTTTGTGTGAGCTGGAAAATACAAAAGTGGAAATATTTCAACTTTTATATTATAGTGCAGCTAATACACATTTTTGTACATAGAGGGTATTCTGGGTTAAACTTTGATTTGAATTAAAAAATCATCACCGATCATCTTCATGCAGATCATCCACATCAAGTTCCCACATCCAGTGGAAACGAAACAGCGACGTTTGGTATAGAGAGTAATGATGAGGAAGTGCGAAGGGTCAGAATCTGATTGATAAGCAAAGGTTAAATCCAGTTTAAAACAATGTTCTGCATTTATTTCTGCCTTTATTTTCTAATTGCATTTTGGAAATCTTTTGTTTTACTGCACTTTGTTAGAAAAGTTTTATACATATACACATGATCCTTTATTGTATGTATCCTGCCTTGTTCATACAAAATGTGCAATAACATGTATACATTTAAATCATTATTTTGGCGGGCTGTACATATTGTACATAACCATTTACAATATGCAGAGGTGGAAAGAGTACTGAAATATTCTACTCAAGTAAAAGTACCACTACTTTGATGAAATTTGACTTGAGTACAAGTAAAAGTAAAAAGTAGTTTGTTAAAAATTAACTCAGAGTAAAAGTTACTTAATTACTTTTTTAACGGGGGGTGGGTGGAAGTTCAAAAAGGACAAAGTGATGGCCCATAAATCTCTAACTTGTTTCAATTAAAGGTAAAATTATACATTTACAAATTCAGCCTCAATGACAAAATGAAATATGTCGACACACAACATTAAAACATTTATGGAGATATAATGTGTCATTTTAGTGAAGTCCTATGACCCATAAAACATTTTCAAACAACACAACCATTGAAGGTGGTATAAATTGTGGATTCTGTAAACCAGGGGCGATTTTAGACCCTTTTTAGGGATGCTCTAACGCCCCTAAATTTGATCTCAGCACCCCTAAAAATAAATAATGAACCCTCCATAGTGTCTAAACACTGTGTGGCAAGCACTGAATTATTATTGTTTTTGCAGGGCACTGAATGTCAAATTCTCATTAGGAGCTGAGCCCCTCTAAAGGTCTGATCCTAGTCCTATCCCTGCTGTAAACCAACAGTCATACTGCAAATATATAAATCAATACGGGTCAAGGTCACAAGAGCTATAACTTTTCTTTAAATGACCCAAAGAAGACCAAACTTTTTAGTAACCCTGTTAAAAAGGCTGTGCCCCTCTGCACCATTTGCTCAATTTTATCATTTCCTACGCTGTCCTTTTCACATGAACGCATCATGCTCAATGCCTGTACCTGCAGAGTGAGACAGGTAAAAGTACAGATTTTTAAAACTACATTAAAAAGTACAAGTACACAAAAAAAACGACTCAATTACAGTAACGTGAGTAAATATAATGTGTTACTTTCCACCTCTGACCATGTGTTATAAGTAATTTGTCACTTTTTTATTCATACAATATTTATTCCAGCACTGCACTATGAAGGAGAAAATGTTATTATTATGAATTTTTATTGTATTAATACTTTGATGATGAAGAATCCAGTGTAGAAGTGTATTCAACTGATCAATGTTGCCTTTAAAAGAACATGACACTCTTGACCTTATCTGTGACCTTCTATAAACTGTAACCACATTGTTCTGTTTTCGGTAAGATGTCTTACATTTTGTGTATGTAGGCAAAATGAGATGAATGTGAAAGGAGAAGCAGAAGAGGTTATCTGACGTGGTCGTGGGAAGTGAATGCAAGAACAAGAAGCTGTACAAGACAGTTATGACACCAGATGTGGAACTGCTGTTGATCATTTTGTAGGAAACAGGTATCTGCAGAATGAGAAGTGTAACTGCACACGAGGTGTTTGTGCTGACGGTTGTGTTGGGCCGAATCTGAAAGTATCAAATGTTTGTGTGAGCTGTTGAAGGGGCGCCTCTCTTGATGCAGAGCTCAGTGAGTTTGTATGCATATCTTTAATTTATTAAAGGCAGTTGGACTGTAAAAGAATATTGTGTCTCTGGTATTTAATTTCCTTTCTCAAATCTCTGACTTTATTTGAAAACTAAAGTTTATTAAAATTTGTCAAATGCATCATGGAAATTGTGCTGTAACTGGATATTATGAGGTCGCAGACAGAACATCAGTGGAGGATGTTGAAGGCTGTGGTTCAGCAGTTAAGACCCCTGCAGACGCTTTCACATCACAGGTGGGAGGAGATGAGCCTGAAGTCTATGACCATGTTCCCTCAGCAGCAGTCAGCTGATGAGCTAGATGCTTTTGGTGAAGTACAAGTTGCTCCAAAATATTTAAATGATGTAAAGAAAAAATTATACATTAGATTATTATTGTTTAAATATAGGCTGATTTATTACATGTATTTTCTAGGCCAGGGATGGGCAACTGGACCGCACACGGCCCGCACCCTCACTTAAAGTGGCTCTTTGATTAATTTTAGAAAATTATAAAAAATGTGTCCTCTGAGGTACTGAATCAGATGTAATGACACAGATGGCCACTAGATAGCGCCTCCAATGTAGACGCCGCCTTGTGCACGCACCAGTGAGGAAGAGTGGAGCCATGGCTAAAAGAGGAGGAAAGAGGGAACTTGATACCGAGTGTCAGGTTAAATGGGTACTTGTTCACAGAATTTAAAGGCAGACCTATGTGCTTAGTTTGCTTAGAGACGCTATTTGCCATGAAAGATTTCAATTTAAGTCGCCACTACAACACCTTGCACAAAGCTAAATACGAGAGGTATACTGAAGCTGCAAGGGCTGCTATGGTAGCCGACCTCAAATCAAAAGTACACAAACAGCGACTTTTTACCAGAGCCACAACCACTCAGGAGTCTGCACTCAAGGCATATTTTGCCGTTGCGCTTGAGCTCGCTAAAGCAAAGAAGCCCCTGTCAGATGGCGAAATTGTGAAGAGGTGTGCTATGGAAATGGCAAAGGCTTTTGGTGATGATAACCTGGTTAAAAACTTTGATACGGTCTCCTGGTCTCGTTAATTGTTAAAAATAATAAAATGTTAAAAAGTGCAATTTATTATGTTGGTCTGCTGTTCTGCACCTTTCTGCCATCTTTGAGGTGGATGGTGAATTGTATGTTTTATTTTCTTGAGAGCCCTTTGCACTGAAAAAAAAATCAGTAAGTTATTATTATTAGTTATTATTTGTTTGTATTCATATTCATCAAATTTATTGAGCATGAAATAAGTTACTGCACTGTATGCAGTAGCAGTATGTGCGGTGCGCACTCAGCATCTAGGAGCTAGGAGCAGCTGAAAGATGTCGCAAAAAAGGACTTACCCGTCAGGGGCAGAAAAGAGAAAAAGGAAGAAAGATGAAGAGGATAAAAAAACGACAAGATAAAGGTATGTCTCGGTAATGTAACATTTGGTGTCAAGGGGATTTTGAAAAGTTCCCTGAAATTAGGAAAGTCCCTAATTATTGTTGACATTTTGTTTCAAATACGTTAGCCTATAATAGCAAATTTGCTAGCTAACATTAGTTAAAAATGTCTTACTACTTCTCTCTTGTGGGTAGGTTAGATAGCTTATCTTACTATTCAAGCTAACGTTTTTGTGTTTGTGTAATACTTTGAAAAGTTAATTCTCAGTGTATATATATTATTCTGGGTCGCTTTTTGGCATCAAAACAACGTTTCTCATAACGTTTGATAGCAAATGTTATCCACAAACATAACTAACGTTAATTACAAACGCGGTGACGTTTGCTAGCAATATGGTTTTGCATTAATGAATTAATTTAGTTAACTTATAGTTTGAGGTATGTTGTTTGCAATTGTTTGCTGCAGAGCACAGTAATTTATGTGAGTAAATAAATATATTCTTTTTACATCAACTCCCTGTTATGCTCATACGTTATATGAAACTTCCCCAGGAGCACTGTTAAAGTATTTTGGAGGAGGCAGTGACTCAGTCCAGGGGCAATCCACCTCCTCAGGAGCAGCCCAGGCTGATGAATCAGGTAATCGAAAAATTGTCACCATATATATTTAATTTCTAGTCAAATTATCTCATTAAGATGTAATAATATAAAATATAATTATATGACAAGGGACATGTTTTTCATCTCAGGTCCATCTCTATCCTCTGCTACATCCACTGTACCCACTGTCCTCTCTGTAACCTCAGCTGTACCTGGTAAGTTAACAACAAAACAGCCTTTATAATTGCTCAGTGTACTGCTGAATATTCTGAGATTAATAATTTTGTCCAAAAATATTATTTTAATTTCCCTATAGGTCCTTCATCTTTGGTCATCGAGATTGATGTGTCTTCTTCAGCTTCCAGTTCGCAGCAGGGATCAGCAGCTCCGCCAGTGGACCCAGCTGAGTGTCCCTCTTTCCTGTCGGACTCAGAAAGGACTGAACAGGTATTAAGAGGGCCACTGCCTATAAAGGACACATTCACATTCCTGAAGAGACATTTTTACATAGTTTTCAGACGTAATTATTTAACTTTCTATTTTATTTGATATTTCTTTGTTTATTTTATTCAATGCTGTGTTTTTTACATATAAAAGTCAAATGTTTGAATTATAGGAGTGTGTTTTGTATTTCCCTCCCTATTTTTACCAAATATTTTGCACATTTTTACATAGTTTTCAGACCTAATTCAACTTAATATTTTATTTATCAACCATTTGTGTTACCTTGTTTTAGGTGCCTGTTGATTTTCATCATTATTTAAGTATTTGTTGTTGTATTTTCATTTTATTTAATACTTTCTGTTTTTGTATATATGGTGTTGCAGTTTATTTAAAATAATAATAATAAAGCAGATTGTGTTTACAGTACATGATTAGTTTATTTTGTTACTTTTAATTGACCTAGATGACATTCAGTATCCCACTTAGTACTATATCACTTTGAATATTAAGTGTTAATCAACCCCAGGCTGCTCTTGTAGCTGAATTTGCTACCATTTCAGATTAAAAACCATAGATGGGTGAAACATGCCGGGCTGCTCTTTGAGGTTTTATGTATTGATTCTCTGTGTGGCCAGTAAGGGGAGTTACTGACTTTGCCAAATATTAATTGAAAGATTTTTCTGTAAGTTTGCAAATGTGGTGTCTGCTTCCATGGCATTAATCACTGTTGATTACAATCTAACTACAACAGAAAGTTTTCACATTTAGTTTTACAAGTGTATTCATAATGACGGAGTAGAATAAGTAGAATACGTTTATAGTAGGTGTGTGAAAGATCAATAATCATTATTATTGGCAGTAATAGAGGGCCCCAAAATCAAATTTTGCTTAGGGCCCCATGGAGGCTTGGGCCGGCCCTGCCTGAGTGGTTGTGGCTCTGGTAAAAAGTCGCTGTTTGTGTACTTTTGATTTGAGGTCGGCTACCATAGCAGCCCTTGCAGCTTCAGTATACCTCTCGTATTTAGCTTTGTGCAAGGTGTTGTAGTGGCGACTTAAATTGAAATCTTTCATGGCAAATAGCGTCTCTAAGCAAACTAAGCACATAGGTCTGCCTTTAAATTCTGTGAACAAGTACCCATTTAACCTGACACACTCGGTATCAAGTTCCCTCTTTCCTCCTCTTTTAGCCATGGCTCCACTCTTCCTCACTGGTGCGTGCACAAGGCGGCGTCTACATTGGAGGCGCTATCTAGTGGCCATCTGTGTCATTACATCTGATTCAGTACCTCAGAGGACACATTTTTTATAATTTTCTAAAATTAATCAAAGAGCCACTTTAAGTGAGGGTGCGGGCCGTGTGCGGTCCAGTTGCCCATCCCTGGCCTAGAAAATACATGTAATGAATCAGCCTATATTTAAACAATAATAATCTAATGTATAATTTTTTCTTTACATCATTTAAATATTTTGGAGCAACTTGTACTTCACCAAAAGCATCTAGCTCATCAGCTGACTGCTGCTGAGGGAACATGGTCATAGACTTCAGGCTCATCTCCTCCCACCTGTGATGTGAAAGCGTCTGCAGGGGTCTTAACTGCTGAACCACAGCCTTCAACATCCTCCACTGATGTTCTGTCTGCGACCTCATAATATCCAGTTACAGCACAATTTCCATGATGCATTTGACAAATTTTAATAAACTTTAGTTTTCAAATAAAGTCAGAGATTTGAGAAAGGAAATTAAATACCAGAGACACAATATTCTTTTACAGTCCAACTGCCTTTAATAAATTAAAGATATGCATACAAACTCGCTGAGCTCTGCATCAAGAGAGGCGCCCCTTCAACAGCTCACACAAACATTTGATACTTTCAGATTCGGCCCAACACAACCGTCAGCACAAACACCTCGTGTGCACTTACACTTCTCATTCTGCAGATACCTGTTTCCTACAAAATGATCAACAGCAGTTCCACATCTGGTGTCATAACTGTCTTGTACAGCTTCTTGTTCTTGCATTCACTTCCCACGACCACTTCAGATAACCTCTTCTACTTCTCCTTTCACATTCATCTCATTTTGCCTACGTAAACAAAGTGTAAGACATCTTACTGAAAACAGAACAATGTGGTTACAGTTTATAGAAGGTCACAGATAAGGTCAAGAGTGTCATGTTCTTTTAAAGGCAACATTGATCAGTTGAATACACTTCTACACTGGATTCATCATCATCAAAGTATTAATACAATAAAAATTCATAATAATAACATTTTCTCCTTCATAGTGCAGTGCTGGAATAAATATTGTATGAATAAAAAAGTGACAAATTACTTATAACACATGGTCAGAGGTGGAAAGTAACACATTATATATACTCACGTTACTGTAATTGAGTCGTTTTTTTTGTGTACTTGTACTTTTTAATGTAGTTTTAAAAATCTGTACTTTTACTTTTACTTAAAGGTAGAATATGTAGAATGAGCAGAACAACGCCATCTAATGTCTCGAGATCGTAGTCGCAACAACCAAAAAGTAATTCCAGCAGTCGGGTTGCCAGGTCCGGTGCCGGATTTTATTTTAGCTCAAACTCTGTAAATATACCACTTTATCCACATGTCTAACCTTTTTAGGCGAGAAAGTAGCCCTTTAGATCCACAATGTGACGCTAATTTGTCCAAATAACACCTGCTTAAAGTTTTGTTCCTGCGAATTCTGAGCCACTCAAGTTAGCCGTAGCGAGTAACGCACTTCCGGTCATTTTCACAAAATAAAACACCCGTTGCCTTTTATTATTAAGAAAACCATAACGATAGAGTTGGTGCTTTTATTTTGAAAACAGGAAGCAAACATACCCTCGCTGTAACTGACTTGAAACCACCGAGGTACATTACATTGTAACGCCAGTGGGAGTAGCAGCAATGTCTCTGCATGTACTGCCTAATCCTAAACACCGATTGGCTTGTGTGTGGTGTCCATAGACTGTAAAAAGAATGGACGTAGCACCCGTGACGTCACCCATTGGTTTGGGGGAGTGTGTTTTGTGCCTCTACTATGGGCATTAGGACTGCGCCATCTTGGATTTTAGTGGGCGAGTATTTTCCATATTTGGAGGAGAAGCGATAACTCTACGGGTCAGCCGGGGTCAGCCGGTCGAGATCCCGCCCACTGAACTCGAATTAACCGCACCGAACGGAGCTAGCCTGAGGCTAATCAGCTAGGCTAGGCTAACAAGCAGCTACTGGCAGCAGCTACACGGCAGTCCAGCCTCCAGCACAGAGACCTGACAGCGACCGACTCGACCGCAGGTAACGTTAAGTTCCTTATAAAACAAATATATAACGCTGCAGCTCTTGAAATAATGATTAATGTTTTATTGAGATTATACTACATAAGATATAAAGTTAAATAAGTCCGTTGGGGACCAAAACTCATCTTAAACCTCAGATCCTGTTAGAAATGACTAACGTCCTCCTGTTGTTTGCAAACACACACCATGATAAAGTTAAAATAGGTATTACAATTTTTTTTTTTTTGTTGGAGCTGGAGCTTCGTTTTTTTACGGCAAATGTTGATAACATGTTAAATCTGGTGAAAATCAGAGACAAAATCACTTCCAGTATCATCAGCCCGATGAAATCCCTCAGCTCAATCCCCCCCAGCGCGCCCCAGTTTCGGCTCCGGGGGCGTTGAGTCCCCTGGGGGCAGCGCGAGTAGCTTTAGCTACCCCGGGAGCCGCGATAAACAGAGAATAATAAGGTGCAGACCATGATGCAGACAGGAGATCTTTTAGGAGCATGATGTACCTTGCTAAAGCCACCTCTCTGCAACCTATTAACATTATAGCATGATCACAGCCAGATGAAAAATCTGATGGTCCATAAAATGTGGCAACAGGATCTGAGGGTTAACGTTACTACTCTGTGAAATGACTATGTAGAATAATGTAAAGACAGTTTGTTAAGCATTTTATACATTTAAATATTTTTTTAAAAGAAGTGAGATACAGGGTTCTCACATGACAGGGATAGATATAGATAAATCTACTCAATAGTATATTTAATTGTTAAATTGTGCTAAACTTAAACAGCCTCAGCAATAAAATGCATCATGCAGTGATTCATCAGTGATATCAATCCACAAACATTTTATAACAGTAAAACAGAGAGGGACCGTTTTTAGTTTTATACTTAATTGCATTTTGCAGATAAAACTTAATGTTAACACTTTCACAAAAGTGAGGTTTTGAATGCAGGTCTTTGTAGTGGAGTATTTTCACAGTGTGGTATTAGTAGGCTACTTTTACTGAAGTAAGGCATTTCAATACTTTGTACACCACTGGTTACAAGATGTTTGTCTTTCTTTATATTTAGAAAATGGAAAAGAAAGCTGCCCAGGCCCCAGACCAGGCGCCGGCCAGCTTCCACGCCCGGGCCACCCGCAGCAAGGACTACAGCTTCACATGGGGCGGGCGCTCCACCAACTGAGCCAAACACTGCCCCTATTTTTTATTTTATTTTAAAAGTTTATTTGTTATTTATTATATATACTGATTGTTCATTGTCTGTTCATTTAAAGAGTACCTCATGTTCAAATAACTTATTTTCATAATTGCACTCCTTTTGTCTTCTACACTTATTGAAAATGTTAAAAATGTCGTAGTCAGTTAAAAGGAATATCAACTTAAACACAAATATTAAGCATTAAAGCTCAAGTTTTTAGTCAAGTTTTACTAAAAAATGTAAAAATTGTCACAACAGTGTTTCTGTTTTCTGACCTTTCCAGGGTGTCCATGGAACCTTAGGAAGTCTTTACCAGTACATTTTTTTTATTTTTTCAAATGTGCTAAATCATATGTCTATGTCTTACCTTTACTAACAGTGGAACTCTAATATGTAGATAATTATCTACTTGCATGAGAAATCTCTTCACATGATTAACTGATTTTAATAAGGTTTAAGATGCATGTTATACATCTAGTTTTAAGAGTATCTGTGACAACAGGTGGCAGGCAGACGCTGAGTTCACGCTCAATACAGATTTTATTGAAAGCACAGGGCAGGATTGGGGCTGGAGAGCAGGGTCCAGTTCTGTCTCCTCATGCTGACGACCCACTTGTCCAGCCTGTCCGGATCACCTAGAGGGAAACTTTAAAATGACACATATAGGTGCTCAGCAACTTCTAGATCAGAGGTCACAAACCTTTTTGATACTAAGAGCTATTTGAGGATATGGAGTAATAAAAAGTTCCTAAATAACAAAGTTACACAGTTCACCTTTAATAATAATACCAACAATGAATATAATAAGAAATATATGTTGTATTTGTTTATGGGTGGCCTGATCTTGTTTTTGAACATGATTGACGATTTCTGAAATCAGTATCACCAATACAATACAGATCACACATTCTCTGGATTAGAAGCTTGCTTTTTGCAGTGTGGCATTAATAAGCCTATTAATTTATTCATTTAAGTTACTCTTGACACTGTATATAAGTATTATTAAATGAAAGATAATAATAATATTAAATTAAAGATAATACAGAACAGTATGTATATTCTATATTATTCTATATAATATCACGCATTAAACGTACTGAGAGCACAAAACACACCGCAACAGCAGCTAACATTAGCTGCTCTGGTCATCTGTCTGTATCAGCAGAGACCATGAGTCGGTAATAAAGTCATTATACAGTGCCAAAATCCAGGTAAAATATATTTTATACAGTCTATGGGTAAAATAGTACTACGGTTTACTCACCGAAAAAACTGCAACACAGAATCCTTTGTCGATCGATTAGTACAATCAACAGCACAACTCGCCATATTGCCAGAAAAACTACCCAAAAATAGGCAAACAAACACGGACACCGCAGCGCCTGTCTGCTGGATGTAGCCGCGGACCTCTGGGTGTAGCCTAGCCTAGCCTAGCCCAGCCGATGCTTTAGCATAGAGCTAACTGCTGGTAACTGTCTGTGAACCTGTGACTCAACGTAACCACGCCCTAATTTATGCCAGAATTTTAAACCTAAATGACACTTAAACGGTTGATACAAAAAAATTCACCCCCCCCCCCCCCCCCCCCCCAGAGTGTTCACTGAGGTGGAAACTATCGGTAACGACAAAAAAAATAAAAGGGTCCAGGCTTTAAATATGTTTTTTTAAGCTGTAAAGTCGGCTATTTTAACATGGGGCTCAATGGGAAATTGCTAACTTCTGGGTCCAGCCCCCAGAGGCTGCGGGGGGGACTGCAGCTTTTTGAACGCGGAAGTGGTCTTCACTCGGAGAACCCACAACTCCCCCCCCCTGGTGGTGTCGTCAGAAGCAGAAGAGGCTCACGGTCGTAAACATCTAGTCACGTGTACTCTGAGATGGACGCGCAGGTCAGGAAATGACGTAAACGGGCCGTATATGGTTTGTTATGTGTGTTATTACGTTACGTGTTGGACTAAATACATGGACATATTGAGGAAAATATTCCGGTTTTATGGAAACGGATTTCATATTTCACAAGAATGGATACTTGGCGAGCTGTACAGAAAGTCCTGAGTCATAAGATGATCGTTGTGGATAAATGGAAGACTTTGAAGGTATGTAGGCATTATAGCTTTTCTCACTTAGCTGAGTGGCTAGCTGAGCTAATCGCTAATACTATTACGGCTGTGAGCAACCATATAAGTCGTGAGTGGTCTTGAATGAATCAGAACAATCTAAGCTTGCCAACAATGTACGGCATGAGTATATATGTTAAAGGGTTGGTGTTTAAAACATTCAGAAGAACGTGTGGCTACCTCCTAACATCCGTCCCGTCCCGTGAACGGAACAGCGTGCGTTAAGAGGTTAATGATCAAATATCAAAATCCGAATAGCGTCAGAAAGTCAACCCACTCTCCACATTTCCATTGCTACCGTTTTGATACTTCATGGTACACAAACAAATAGCATCTCATATGAAAGCTAAGACCCTGGCGAGTTCAACAGTACCACTATTATTGCGCTAAAAACTCAGTGAACCAGCACTCAAAGAATACAAAGGTAAACAACCACTTATTTACAGCTACTAACAGATATTCTGTCTTACCTTCGAAGTTTTGTGATGAAAAGTTGTACTTGAGAGCAAAAAACGCTGGTTTTAGTAAGTCCAACACGGCTCTGAAACTCCATTTCACCCAGTGCCAGCCTACAGTAGCTGCACCGGTGTTACAAATCAACTGGTTTTCACGTTAACTGGTTACCTTTGTTTGTAAACAAACACCGCTACTGCAGATGTTCCCGTCACGGAGAGAAAATGTAGCTGACCTCGCGAATGCCTGAATGCACGTCCATATATATCTGATGATCTCTCGCTTCACCTGCTTAATCCAAGCATGATGCCTCATGTTGTGAAGTACAATTGTGGGATCCGAAATACTGGACACCATATTCTGTATACATGTTTAAATAAAAATAAATAAATAAAAAGTCACCCGACACGGGATTTGAACCAAGAGCAAAATATCCCCAGCCTAGTGATTTACCATTAGGCCACGTATCTACATAGCTGACAGTTGTTATAAAGTGATACAATTACTGTTGAATTAAAAATCACGTTTGCATAGCCACGACTGTCAACACACCACGGCCAAATTAACTTGTGACCACTGTTACTGCAATGATAACACTTTAGCACTTTACACGTCCAGCTTGTTCATCTGAAAAACATTTCACGATGATCAAAGATCACGTTTGGTAAATATGGTCGAGGAAAATCACGCATTTGATGTTTTAGACACGTTTATGTCCGCCAGTCCGTGTGTTGTAAATCATGTTGGAGCAACAGTGTGTAAAATAAAACAATTTGAAGTCGAGCGGAGTAGCGCGTGGCATATAGGATATCACATATTGGCATACTCAGTTATAAAATCATTCATCACATCACTTGTTTATAAGAGGAAGTTTGGACTGAATGGATGGATGGGTAGTGGAGCGAGGAAAGCAATAAGACCAAATATGAAATTGAGACTAAAAGATCATTTTTGTTTCCTGTGGCTATTTAGTTAGACAGGATTGGTTTTTTTTGTTCTCCCACTCTGAGTCTGGTTCTGAGGTTTCTTCCTGTAAAAAGGGAGTTTTTTCTCTCCACTGTCACCAAGTGCTGCTCATGTGGGAATGTTAGGCCTTCAGCAGACACGCCCCCAGCGTTTGACAGTACAGAGAAGTGCTTGATTTTTCATGATTTTAAAAGATAATTTTACATACTTAGACAATTTTTCTAGCATTCAAATTTGGAAGGATGGTTAATAACACATCTGTCTGTGATGTGACTAACTGAGAACACAAATATATTTTCACTTTACACGATCTTTAAATGAAACCTGAAGAGTTCGGTTTAGACCTACTCTATGTGTAAAGTGCCTTGAGATGACTTTGTTGTGATTTGGCGCTATACAAATATAGATAGATAGATAGATAGATAGATAGATATCCGCTCGACTTCAAATTGTTTTATTTACACACTGTTGCTCCAACATGATTTACAACACACGGACTGGCGGACATAAACGTGTCTAAAACATCAAATGCGTGATTTTCCTAGACCATATTTACCAAACGTGATCTTTGATCATCGTGAAATGTTTTTCAGGGGTGCAACAAGCTGGACGTGTAAAGTGCTAAAGTGTTATCATTGCAGTAACAGTGGTCACAAGTTAATTTGGCCGTGGTGTGTTGACAGTCGTGGTTATGCAAACGTCATTTTTAATTCAACAGTAATTGTATCACTTTATAACAACTGTCAGCTATGTAGATACGTGGCCTAATGGTAAATCACTAGGCATCATGCTTGGATTAAGCAGGTGAAGCGAGAGATCATCAGATATATATGGACGTGCATTCAGGCATTCGCGAGGTCAGCTACATTTTCTCTCCGTGACGGGAACATCTGCAGTAGCGGTGTTTGTTTACAAACAAAGGTAACCAGTTAACGTGAAAACCAGTTGATTTGTAACACCGGAACAACAGACAACCCTGGCAACCCGCAATTCCGGCCGCTAAATGGCTGGTACAATGTACACAGAACGTGTCAGAACGTCATTGTCGAACCCGTCAAAAAATTTTAAAAATATTAATTCAGACTAAATATATTTTTTTTTATGGAAAAGCAATACTTTCATTCTGTACCCCTCAAAACGCCCCGTGGCTGTATTATTTTTTTTAAAATATAGCTTTTAATAAATATTCTACATATTCAACCTTTAAGTATGTTTTGTGTGAAGTGTTGTACTTCGCTACATTTTAAATCACATCCGTTACTGAGTTCTTTTTTAAAGCGAAGGAGATCAAACAACATCATTAACCAGCATGATACAATAACTTAACATTCATAAATTACTGCAGCCTGTGACACCTGGCAGCTAGCTCTCATATGTAATGTAATGTAATGTAGTTTATTTATACAGCCCTTTATAACAGTCCTTGCGGTGTACCAAAGTGCTTTACAGCAGGTAATAAATAAATAAAGAGAAAAATAAAAACAATAAAATAACAGTGAAAGCAATAAAATACAACAAAATCGAATAAGATAGAATAAGAAAAAATAAAATAAGATAAAATAAAATAAAAGTGTCATACTACTAGGTGTTAAAAGCCATCCTAAAAAAGTGTGTTTTTAGCCTGGACTTGAAGAGACCCAGGTCAGTAATAGTACGCATCTCGACGGGGAGCTTATTCCAGAGCCTGGGGGCAGCGACAGAAAAGGCTCGGTCACCCCAATGCTTATACTTTGACCTGGGCCGTTCCAGCAAGAGTTGATTTGTTGACCTCAGAACTCTACCAGGATTACGGACAGTTAAAAGCTCAGATAAATACGGTGGGGCGAGGCCGTTAAGAGCTTTAAAAACAAACATTAAAAGTTTAAAATCAATTCTATAAAAGACAGGAAGCCAATGGAGGGAGTTAAGAACAGGAGTGATGTGCACACGTCTGTTAGTGTTAGTTAAAAGACGGGCAGCAGCATTTTGCACAAGTTGGAGGCGACTGAGGGAAGACTGGGAGACGCCGACATAAAGTGCATTACAATAGTCTAACCTGGAACTTATTAGGGCATGAATGGCTATCTCAAGGTCGTGACGGCTTAAAAACATTTTAACTTTGGCCAGGAGGCGCAACTGAAAGAAGCTAGTCCTGACAACAGTGTTAATTTGTTTGTCAAACCTTAGATAACTGTCGAAGGTCACTCCCAAATTTCTGACAGTTGAACTGAACTTTGAAGACAAGGTGCCAAAGCCAGCCGTCACAGTATCCCCAAACACAATACATTCAGTTTTATCCTCATTTAAGTGAAGAAAATTTAGGGCCAACCACTGCTTAATATCAGTGATACAGTCAAGCAAAGAAAATTGTGCACTGTTACTATTTGGCTTCACTGGCAGATAGATTTGTAAATCGTCTGCATAACAGTGGAAAGAGAGGTTGTGCCTGGCTATAATTGACCCAAGTGGTAGCATGTACAATGAGAAGAGGATAGGGCCAAGAATAGATCCTTGTGGGACTCCACAGGAGAGAGGAGCACTGGAAGAGGACAGGTCACCAACCATAACGGAGAAGGTTCTATTGGACAGATAAGACGCAAACCACTTCAATGCAGTGCTGTGAATGCCAACATAATTGCTAAGACGTGACAGGAGAACTGCATGGTCCACCGTGTCGAAGGCTGCTGTGAGATCAAGCAGCACTAAGACAACAGGGCATTTGGCATCCACGGACAAAGCAATATCGTTGTGCACCTTTAACAGTGCAGACTCGGTGCTGTGACGAGACCTAAACCCAGATTGGAACTTCTCAAGAACTGAGTTATCCTCAAGAAAGGACTGTAATTGTATAAAAACAATATAGCCACATATAAACTCTAACAGAACACAACAAATATGACGCAAATGTCCATTAGACGTTGTGCCGTCAGCTGTCTCACTCTGCAGGTACAGGCATTGAGCATGATGCGTTCATGTGAAAAGGACAGTGTAGGAAATGATAAAATTGAGCAAATGGTGCAGAGGGGCACAGCCTTTTTAACAGGGTTACTAAAAAGTTTGGTCTTCTTTGGGTCATTTAAAGAAAAGTTATAGCTCTTGTGACCTTGACCCGTATTGATTTATATATTTGCAGTATGACTGTTGGTTTACAGCAGGGATAGGACTAGGATCAGACCTTTAGAGGGGCTCAGCTCCTAATGAGAATTTGACATTCAGTGCCCTGCAAAAACAATAATAATTCAGTGCTTGCCACACAGTGTTTAGACACTATGGAGGGTTCATTATTTATTTTTAGGGGTGCTGAGATCAAATTTAGGGGCGTTAGAGCATCCCTAAAAAGGGTCTAAAATCGCCCCTGGTTTACAGAATCCACAATTTATACCACCTTCAATGGTTGTGTTGTTTGAAAATGTTTTATGGGTCATAGGACTTCACTAAAATGACACATTATATCTCCATAAATGTTTTAATGTTGTGTGTCGACATATTTCATTTTGTCATTGAGGCTGAATTTGTAAATGTATAATTTTACCTTTAATTGAAACAAGTTAGAGATTTATGGGCCATCACTTTGTCCTTTTTGAACTTCCACCCACCCCCCGTTAAAAAAGTAATTAAGTAACTTTTACTCTGAGTTAATTTTTAACAAACTACTTTTTACTTTTACTTGTACTCAAGTCAAATTTCATCAAAGTAGTGGTACTTTTACTTGAGTAGAATATTTCAGTACTCTTTCCACCTCTGCATATTGTAAATGGTTATGTACAATATGTACAGCCCGCCAAAATAATGATTTAAATGTATACATGTTATTGCACATTTTGTATGAACAAGGCAGGATACATACAATAAAGGATCATGTGTATATGTATAAAACTTTTCTAACAAAGTGCAGTAAAACAAAAGATTTCCAAAATGCAATTAGAAAATAAAGGCAGAAATAAATGCAGAACATTGTTTTAAACTGGATTTAACCTTTGCTTATCAATCAGATTCTGACCCTTCGCACTTCCTCATCATTACTCTCTATACCAAACGTCGCTGTTTCGTTTCCACTGGATGTGGGAACTTGATGTGGATGATCTGCATGAAGATGATCGGTGATGATTTTTTAATTCAAATCAAAGTTTAACCCAGAATACCCTCTATGTACAAAAATGTGTATTAGCTGCACTATAATATAAAAGTTGAAATATTTCCACTTTTGTATTTTCCAGCTCACACAAAATGTCAGAATGAAGGAATATGGTGTTGAGGCTTTTATTGGTCTTCAGTGTACAAATAGGTCAAATTTGACCTGAGCAGTATGCAAAGGTTACAGTCTAATATGCTCCATGCAGCTCTGTGCTGCACAGTAACTAACGTGTGTATATGTGATGTCAACGGTCAATGTGTTGCATATGTGTGAGGAATCACGTATTTTGCTGCTAAGCTCACCACAGATGCTTTCTGTTATCTTGGAGACGTCTCTCTGTGTGAGCCTCTGCCAAATGAATGCAGTAGGAGGTGATCTCAGCAGGTTAAATAACTGTATTTATAGTCTAGGCAGAATTTATGAAAATGTGCTTATTTAAAGTGGTGGAGGCATTTTGTGAATATTTATAATATACAACATTTCTAGCAGTATTAAGGGGTGCTGAATCCAAATCTGCTGTATATGAAGCTCAAAAATGCCCCAAAATGCCTCAAAATTGAGAAATCCAACATGGCCGCCACCGCCAGGCTGAAATCTATTTTTTTTTAGATTTGAGATGTAATGTTAAGAAACTGCTTAGATATTGCAAAAATAGTTGTTTAGCGAATAACTACTCAGCTATTATTTTTATTATAAATATATTTGTTTTTATTATCAGGCTTCTTTTACATTGTATTTTGTTTTGAAGTCAAATGTGCTGTAATGGAGCCTTGGTCTTCCCCAGTATCACCCCACTCCACCCCCACCCACCCACAAAGTACATCAACATCCAATGACTAGTAGAGTTTTCTAATAAACTGTATCTTCATTATTATAGTCTATATGTTGATTTTGTCTTGTGGAAAGGCGTACTGTATACAGGACAAACCAAAAAGTCTTAAAGTCTGTATTTTTAAATACAAAACTGGAAATCTGAATTATGCAATTGCCAAACACGGCAGGAGGTGATATCTCAAGCTGTCTTTCACAAACAGAGGATCAGTGGTCACTACAGTCCTGATAGGACAGGTTCACAATTTATAAATGTCTCTCAAACCAACAGCTGTAATGATTCCTCCTGTTCATACTGACCTTTAGATCCATTCATAATGTTCTTCTTCTTCTGTTGAAACATGGATTTAAAAGTTGATCTGAAGCTAATATGAAGCTTCAAATGAATCAAATCAAGTAAACATGTTTCAACGTTACAGTCTTTTTAGTACCAAAGTTCCTCTTGTAAATGATCTTTAAAGCAGTGCAGTATAAATGCAGTATTTAGCACATTTATGTTAAACCGGTTTACCACTTTTGTAAGTTTAGCCATTAATGGTTGAATTAGTTTATGTATTAAGGTTGACAGTCTTACTTTAAAAGGTTAATGTCATGCAGCGCCAAAAACCTGTTCAATGCAGACGACATGGTGATACACATTTGATTTACATCTGTTTCACACTAATCAGAAGTTTCTGCTGATGTGAAACAGCTTAAGGTTGGTTTACTTTGTTTTATGTTGTGTTTAATCATGAATTGCTTTGCTTTGTTTCCTCAGTGTTTGCATGATATTAAACCATTCTGTTGATCTTAAAAGAGTACGGTAGTTGTAAAGTTTGTTAAACCATCTGCTCATATAATGAGACTTTTCATGTGTTTTTCAGTAATATGGATAAGGTTAAATGTGTGTAGGTTCATTATTTTCTTAAAATTTTGTTTTGTTTTGAATTCACTGTTCATATATGCAAAGCAGGTTAAATATATTTAAAAGTGTGTAAATTCATGACTTTAATGTAAACGCTTTAAAATGATAAAAACTGTAAAACTGAGAATTTAAAAACAAATTTAAAGTTAAAGAATATTTTTTGAGTTGTATATGTGCATTGTAAGGATTTTTGTTTTCTTTCTTGCTGACATTGTCTTCACAGGATGAAAATAAAATAATCTTCTGTGAATCAGTCTGAAGAGTCAGACCATCATTCAGTCATTAGTGCTGCACCTCTTTTTGTTACTATACTCCCACTGCAGATCAACGGGGATAGTTATTCCCTCTGCTCACAAAATCATTTTATTTGTTTCAGTTGTTTTTCAGTATCTCCAGAGGCTTTGATAGAAATTCTGAAATAAACTCTTCACACTTTTAATCTTTATAGAAGAAGCTGAGTTTATTCATTTTGAAAACATGCATCAACATTCAGAAGAGGAAAAAAACACAGTCAGTGTTTTTATTTACACATTAATTTCAATCACTTTGTTTAATCAGTATGTCATCTCTGTGGAAGAAAATGATGAATCCTCATTCCACTGATTATAACAGAGATGATTACAACTTAATCACAATTAATTGTTCTTAACATGTAAAAAGTGGTGTGAACAGATTAAACATATTAACAGCTGTGATGGAATAAAAACTAGACTCCATTAAATCTCATATAAACAAACAGAAGATAAAGAAATAGTCTTGAATTAAACAGTTTACATGTTGAATGAATGAATAAATGTCATCTTTTATTTCATTTTATATTTCACTTTATGTCACAGAGCTCTTTTGTGGTTAAACACATTCTCAACAGTCAACATTAATTAATAAAAAAGAGTTTGTGTTTGCAGGAGCTGAAATTTAATCAACTGATTGAAGGAAGAGAACATCATCATCCTGTCCACCATGTACAGTAAAAAGAAAGTAATGGAGTTGAACCTCTATGGATGGTCTGATTATCTGAAAATAGTCCCGGTAAATTAAGTGTCAAACATTGATTTTCTTTCAGACAAAGTAGTGATCTGTTTCTGTCGTAATTAATCATAACTGCTAAGTTTTCATTCTTATGCAAAGCTAAAATGGCTGAATCATCAGTATATAATAATACATTTTCAACATACATGAATCCAAATCATTCATATACATTCAAAATCATGTTAAGCAGTGAAACAGCTTGTTTTACACCTTTCTGTGTATGTAATGTAATGTACTCGAGCATTCCTCCTCTCCTTATCAGCTCTCTCCTCCCTCATCATCTTCACTCTGCTGTTTCTGTTCCTTTTCCTGCTCTTTGTGGTTTTGCTCTTCTTTCTCTTTCAGGATTTGTGGTTTCTCCTCTTCAATCACTCTCTCTTCCATTTGTAACATTTTGGTGGTGTCAAAGTGTCCTCCATTCTGTTCTTTTATTTTTTTCATTTTCTCGAGCAGCTCGCTGACCTGAGAACGATCCTTCACCTCATTATTGAACACGTGATACTGGCCGTTACATTTGGCCACAAGTTCCTGCAAATCTTCACTTTCCTCCAAGAACTCCTCAATAGGTTTCCCTTTGAGCTGGTCACCATGGGTAAAGAGAACCATACTGTATTTGTTGGCTTCCTCGCCAAAGATTTTCTGAATCTTCTCCACTGTTTGCTTTTCTTTCTCTGTGAATCTGGCCAGTTTGATGATGATCAGGAAGATATGAGGTCCAGGAGAAGCATAAGAAATGCACTGGGAAATATCTTGAACTGTTTTGTCTTCAGTGTTCCTGGTGTCAAACAGACCTGGAGTGTCGATAACAGCAACCTTTTGTCCGTCCACCTCACCAAAGGCCTTTTTACAGTGTGTAGTCAAAGATTTAGCGGATAAGTGAGATTCAAAGCACTGTTTTCCCAGAATGGTGTTTCCTGTGGCGCTCTTCCCAACTCCAGTTTTCCCCAACGTCACAATCCTGATCACCTCATCATTGTTTTTGGAGACTGTGGGAGGTGTAGACCTGGAGGCTGAAGGAACAGGAAACTCTTCGCTCCTCTGTTTCTGTTGCTTTTCCAGCTCTTTGTTGTTTTGCTCTTCTTTGTATTTCAGGATTTGTGGTTTCTCCTCTTCAATCACTCTCTCTGCCTTTTGTAACATTTCAGTGGTGTAGTAGGTTCCTCCATTCAGCACATTTACATTTCCGATCTTCTTGAGCAGCTCACTGACCTGAGAACGATCCTCCGCCTCATTATTGAACACATGGTACTGGTTGTTACATTTGTTCACAAGTTCCTGCAGATCTTCGCTGTCCTTCAACAACCCCTTGATAGATTTCCCTTTGAGCTGGTCACCATGGGTAAAGAGAACCATGCTGTATTTGTTGGCTTCCTCACCAAAGATTTCCTGAATCTTCTGCACTGATTGCTTTTCTTCCTCTGTGAATCTGCCCAGTTTGATGATGATCAGGAAGATGTGAGGTCCAGGAGAAGCATCAGCAATGCACTGGGAAATATCTTTAACTGTTTTCTCTTCAGTGTTCCTGGTGTCAAACAGGTCAGGAGTGTCGATAACAACTACCTTTTGTCCATCCACCTCACCAACAGCCTTTTCACAGACTGTAGTCAAAGATTTAGGGGAGAACTCAGATTTAAAGCACTGTTTCCCCACAATGGTGTTTCCTGTGGCACTCTTCCCAACTCCAGTCTTCCCCACCATCACAATCCTGATCATCTCATTGGTATAGACTGTGGGAGGTGTAGACCTGGAGGTTGAAGGAACAGGAAACTCTTCACTCTGCTGTTTCTGTTCCTTTTCCTGCTCTTTTTGGTTTTGCCCTTCTTTGTCTTTCAGGATTTGTGGTTTCTCCTCTTCAATCACTCTCTCTGCCTTTTGTAACATTTCAGTGGTGTAGTAGGTTCCTCCATTCAGTATATTTACATTTCCGATCTTCTTGAGCAGCCCCCTGACCTGAGAACGATCCTCCACCTCATTATTGAACACGTGGTACTGGCTGTTACATTTGTTCACAAGTTCCTGCAGATCTTCGCTGTCCTTCAACAACCCCTCGATAGATTTCCCTTTGAGCAGGTCACCATGGGTAAAGAGAATCATGCTGTGTTTGAAGGCTTCCTCACCTAAGATTTCCTGAATCTTCTGCACTGATTTCTTTTCTTCCTCTGTGAATCTGCCCAGTTTGATGATGATCAGGAAGATATGAGGTCCAGGAGAAGCATAAGAAATGCACTGGACAATATCTTGAACTGTTTTGTCTTCAGTGTTCCTGGTGTCAAACAGGTCAGGAGTGTCGATAACAGAAACCTTTTGTCCATCCACCTCACCATCAACCTTTTCACAGACTGTAGTCAAAGATTTAGGGGAGAACTCAGATTTAAAGCACTGTTTCCCCAGAATGGTGTTTCCTGTGGCGCTCTTCCCAACTCCAGTCTTCCCCACCATCACAATCCTGATCATCTCATTGGTATAGACTGTGGGAGGTGTAGACCTGGAGGTTGAAGGAACAGGAAACTCTTCACTCTGATGTTTCTGTTCCTTTCCCTGCTCTTTCTGGTTTTGCCCTTCTTTCTCTTTCAGGATTTGTGGTTTCTCCTCTTCAATCATTCTCTCTGTGTTTTGTAACATTTTGGTGGTGTCAAAGTGTCCTCCATTCTGTTCTTTTATTTTTTTTATCTTATTGAGCAGCTCGCTGACCTGAGAACGATCCTTCACCTCATTATTGAACACGTGGTATCGGCCTTCACATTTTTTCACAAGTTCCTTCAGATCTTTGTTTTCCTTCAAGAACTCTTCGATAGGTTCCCCTTTGAGCTTGTCACCATGGGTAAAGAGAATCATGCTGTATTTGTTGGCTTCACCAAAGATTTTCTGAATCTTCTGCACTGTTTTCTTTTCTTCCTCTGTGAATCTGCCCAGTCTGATGGTGATCAGGAAGATATGAGGTCCAGGAAAAGCATAAGAAATGCACTGGACAATATCTTTAACTGTTTTCTCTTCAGTGTTCCTGGTGTCAAACAGGCCTGGAGTGTCGATAACAGCAACCCATTGTCCATTCACCCCACCAAATACCTTCTCACAGTGTGTAGTCAACGATTTAGGAGAGAACTCAGATTTAAAGCACTTTCGTCCCAGAATGGTGTTTCCTGAGGCGCTCTTCCCAGCTCCAGTGTTTCCCAACATCACAATCCTGATGAGATCATCATTGTTGAAGTTGGGAGGTGTAGATGTTGAGACTGAAAAAAAGGACAAACAATCAATGCATATTCATTAAATGTGTTCAAGTCTACATCAGGATTTAGTCATTTTAGAAAGGCTCAAGTTGTGCCTACAGTCCACTATTTTATGTTACATGAGTGCTTTGTCTGTTTGAGTATATTTACAGTATTTTAAAATGCCCCAGAGTTATTGTTACATGCATTTTATGACTCAGAAAACTGATATCTAATCTACAACCAATGCAAGAATTCAATCAATAGTCCTCAGCTATGTGTGTTGTAGGATTAACAGGTTAAAGTTCAAAAGACAATAATAGCCTACAGTCAGTAGATACACTGCTGTCAAAAGACACATTCAATAAAGTTGTGGATGTCATCAGCCAACAGATAAAGGCGACTATAACCCAAGAAGTAAGTCAAGCTGGCATGTTTTCAGTCCAAATTGACACCACACAAGATATCAGCAGCAAAGACCAGTGCTCCATCATCCTCAGATATGTAACAGATGTCATTCATGAAAGACTGATTGCTATGGTTGAGTGTGAGTCATCTACAGGGTAGCATTTTGCAGAGCTCCTGAAAAAGGTGCTACAGAAGCTTAATATCGATATTGGCGCATGTGTGGGCAACTCCACAGACGGAGCAGCTAATATGCAGGGACAGTATTGGGGGTTTTCTACATTCCTCTCTGAGCAGTCCCCCAATCAGATTCACATATGGTGTTATGCACATCTTTTGAATCTTGTACTGGCAGACACAAAAGGCAGTGTTGTGGAAAGTGCATCCCTCTATTTGCTGCTTAATGATATAGCAAATTTCCTAAGAGAGTCATGCAAGTGCATGCAGAAGTGGGAAGAGATGAGTCAGGACAAGCATCACAGACGACTGTGCCCAATAGGGCCAACTAGGGGGTGGGCTAAGGATCAGGCACTAAGTAAAGTGTTTGGGTGCTTTGGGAATCCTCAGGGAGCCCTGCTTCTTGAAGTGCTTATGACTTTGCACACCATTGTAGATGACAGAACACAACAACCAACTGTGAGGGCCAAGGCAAAGGGATTCATTTTAGGGTTGGCCATGTTTCTTTAAAACTATTCTTGCAGAGGAAAAAAAGATAATGACATCATTAGAAAGTTATGTTATACTGTGAATAACAAACTTATCTGTCAACACTAATTTGTTTCATATTTGATATTGCAGAAAAGGACATTCTGATGTATTTTTGAAATCTAAGTTGTGATGTAACGGGTTCCTTGCAGAGGAAAAAGATTATAATGTTATTAGAGAGTGCAACACTTTTTATTTTTTCAAATATTTAATATTTTTTTAATCGAAGAATGAACGATGTTGTATTGCAAAGAATAATGGTGGAGATGTGCACTCATGTTGAAATAAATCCACATTGTGAAGCAACCATTACTTGCACTGAAATGGAATTATTTTAGAAAAAATACACATAATTACAAGGCTTTAGAGAACAGTGAGCTATTGTAGGCTTAACATGTTAAGTTATAATTACATTGTTTTAATATAAAAGGTTTTGATCTAAAGTGGGCCGGTCTGAGGCATGAAACTCCAGGGCTGAAAATGAGTCCCACTCCTTTGCTGGTTGGCTGTTGTTATAGACCCTGAGTGCAAACAATATTTAATTAGACACAGTCTGTGAAATGTTAGACAATAGTAGCGCTCTGGGTCATGAAACATACTTTATGGGTGATATCACAAGATTGTCAACCGAAAAACACTTTTTAACTGTAACAGATACCTGTGGATCATCACAAATAATTAACAAACCAGGACATGTTTGAAGAATGATGATTCGATGACCATCCCTGTAGTTATAGATCACATATTTACCAATGCACCAGAGCTATGCTTCAAAGTACTATCTGTTCCTGTAGGTTGCAGTGATCATAATTTGATTGCACCACTAAGAAATACAAAGGTGGAAAAGCTGGGCCCCAAGATAATATTGAAGAGATCATACAAAACATTTAATCACAATTTTGTTAATGAAATTAAGAATGTATGTCGGTCTAATTTGTTGTCTACTAATAATTGTAGGAGCAGATCCTACATTTGTGTGTATCAGAAGGGAGAACGAGGAAAAACACCAGTAGAGGCGAAAGGTTAGTAGATTGCTCAACAGGCCTCACCATGTTTATTCCATCAACTCCTTGTAAGGAGTTGTTTTTCACCATGTCTAGTATTTCCAGGGAAATCTGGCCATCACCACTTAAGAATAGAATTCCAGGAACTGAATATTAGCCTGAACATGCTCAACCAGGTCAACTTGACCTGGTGCACAAACACAATGACGCACAACACCACACGCAATCAATGGTATAAAGGGTCTGTAAGGGCGCGCCTCGGGGCAGTTTTGCCGTTCGTTTGCTGTTTGTATCTGTTGCTGAATAAAGATCCCAGTTGGCTGTTCGACGACTTCTGTTCTCCGTCTCATATTTTAAGATTACTGAAGTTAGGTAATGGTGCAGATTTACTATATAATCCTGATGAGGCTCTCAGTAAATTTGAAGAAATCTTCATGCCTCTAGTTGAAAAACATGCACCACTTAGGAAGTTGACAGAAAATGCTAAAACACCATGGTATATATGAAACAAAGGGATCAAGCAAAACAAACAGCCATCTTAACTGGGTATAAATCTAACTGGCTGATATATGAGAAACTTTGCCACAAACATGAATAGAAAGGAATATAAATCATCTATGAAAATAGAATTAATTATATTAAAAATGATAGCAAAAAATTATGGAATACACTTAATGAGGTGGACGGTTATTTTCTAACAAAGACAATGACAATTGCCATAACTATTTTATAGATCAGGTAGTGAAATAAAGGATTAACATGACACATATGGACAATGACATATTTTACCTATTAATAAAAATGAAAATGATGAAGAATAAAAATTGTGAATTTAAATTGTCAGTATAAGCAACGTTGAAGATATGATAAGGACTTAAAAATAAACCACCAGGTGTGGATGGTGGACTTTTCAAATTTGTTGCAGACTCAGTTGCCCCTGCTATCTGTCATATTATAAACATGAGTTTAACTACTTGTCGACATCCATAAGACTGGAAGAGGGTCAAGATAATCCCCCTGTCTAAAAACAGGAAACTTCCATTCTCCGGATCAAATTGTCATTCTATTATCTTACTGTATGTATTAAGTGAAATTATCAAAAGCATTATATATGATCAAATCAAATGCTACTTACACATAAATAATCTAGAGAATGATTTTAATGCTTTGATAAATCTGCATTATTTTGGTCTAAAAATTATCTGACCAATAGGACACAGAGATGTGGTATGTGGGGTTGTCTTGGTCCTTCACTATATATCAATTTCACTAACGATCTACAGCTATAAGACAAATATTGCTATGTATGCTGATGATTCAACAATATACTCATCTTCACTCACAGCCAAATACTTAAACATGGTTCTAAATGAAGAGCTGAAATTATGGGTAAAAATAAATAACATGGTTTTGAATGCAAGTAAGACCAACTGCATGGCTCAAATCACACCATCAGATTAAAGTCAGTGTTAGACTGCAGCATAAATGATGTGTGTATTACCCAAGTGCAGGAGACCAAGCTTTTGGGCATCATCATAGATAGTAAATGATATTTCTGCTAAAATGGAATCATGAAGATTTGCACATTTTTAACACAAAAATCAATAAAACATCAACTCAGGCACTAATACTGTCAAACCTTAATTATTGCCCAGCACTCTGGTCCAGTGCTTCAGGAGACATGATCAAAAAACTACAAATGGTATGAAACACAGTACTGCATTGTCACCATGCATAAAAATCTTAATCAGTTATTTGTTATAGATAGATTACTGCAATCCTTATTAATCAGAAATGTCATTGCTGCAATGACTCCATTCATTTTGTTTAAGAAACTCTCCTTCAGTACAGATACACATAATTACGGTACCAAACAGGCTAAAGGGGAAAATTTTACACAGCCAAAAGTAAAAACAAACCGAACAGTCATATACAGAGCTATGAAGGAGTGGAACTCACTACTGAAACACATTACACATAATTGGCCCCATTTTAACGATCTATAGCACATGCAGCCCAATCTGATCTCAAGAGGACCGGACCAGTAAAACCATTGCATAACAACTTCTAAATAAAAACACCTCTTGAATGTTTCTCTCTTTTACTGTAAAGACTTATAGAAGTATATTCTGAAAAACATGACATTTAGTGAACCACCCATTTACTGTACATTTCACAGATGATGAACAGCCTGGGATGTCTTAGCGCAAGTTCAAAATTACATCTCAGTTTTTTGACATTCAGTGTACAGTATAAGTACATTCTGAGTACTTGTAATAACACCTGCCTTTTTTCATGGTTTCATGGTGCGCCATCTGTAGTCAGGCTGACAGTATACACCCAGTCCTCCCTGACCCTGTCCAGGGGGCCAACAAGTGAGTTGAAAATGTATTGTTGTGTCTGTCATCTGCACCTACTCAAGGAACTCCTCAATGACATTCAAAGTCTCATCTCATGAGTGAATATGGCCAGTTGAGCAACATCTGTAATGTCTGTGTACTCATCAATTATAACCGAAAATGCAACAAATTACTTGACTTTATCCTTAATTTGGCTGTCCAAATCTCCAGCAAGATCCAGTCTGCACAGAGTTTCTTGTCAGAGTGATGCTGGCAAAAGCCTGTCGTTTGTCAGGACCACTGATGGGAATAACGGTGTTATAAATAAATGGCGTTACTTTATTCAGTAACCTCATCAAATAGGCACTTCTCTCTCTTTGTCTCCCTGCCAAAGAGTGGCTGCACTTAGGGGCAAAACCAAAGACAGAGTCTGACGCAAATGAGACACAATCTCCCGGAATCTGGATCAAGAGTGCGCTGTAGAGAGTGACTACATATGTGTGAGTGTGTTTATGTGACTATCAATGCAGCGCATGTGAGAGCAAAGCATCCTGATAACTCTGTGTTGCTGCTTAATACACCACCACCATTTTTCTCGACCTGTGTTTCAGTTTAAGTGGTGGCCGTGTTAACTGGTGATTTTCTCACATTAAACAGCGGTGGGAAATAATAAAGTATTTGAACTTCACTTGAGTATTTATTTTCCTGACGATTTCTTACTTTTACTACTCGTTTACAACCTCAGTGACATTATAAAAAGAAGAAATGACGTGCAAATAAGGGTTAGCAAACCAATCTTTTTTTTTTCTTTTGGTGTGTCCACTGCTCCGTGTCAACCCCAGTAAAATGCTATCTTGTGCAGCTGGCCATATCGAAATCAGCTACTGAAATGAAAGTCCAATAATGTGAAGACAGTGCAGGAATATGACCAACACATGCTGTGCTCTGTGCACAATTTACAGAGGTCGATTATAACAGCAGTCTGTGTCAGTGAGTGAGTCAGTGAGGAACTTTTGTACTTAAGTACACCTGTACTTTTTTACTTTTACTTGAATAAAGGAGTTGAATCAGTACTTCTACTTTTACCTGAGTCTTTTTTTACACAAGTAAACTTCTACTTTACAGAATGTGAGTACTTTTGACTGCATTACTTTTCTGCAATTTTCATACATTGCAAAGTTATCCAGCAGACCGGATTGGACCCCCTTCGACTGAATCTGCCACATCAAACCCTCTATCAGCTAATATCACATCACCCAGGTTGAGGTGATCCAAAAATCTACCTCTCTCAGTGAAGTGTTTGTCTGATGTTCTGCTACTCCATCCTTTCAGTGGTGTGCACAAGGGGGGGGGAGGGGGGGCCATGAGGGTGGTAGCCCCACCTCATGGCCCAACTGTTGAAAAACTCGCAGAAAAGTGCCCTTTTGGGAGCCAGAACGCGTGCTAAGGTGTCCTCTTGGGAGCCAAAACGTGTGCTAAGGTGCATGTTTCCCGGCATTAACTTAGTTTAATATTCAACATTCATTTGACATCCAAAATACAAACCTATTATGCGCTTCAACTATTTGAGGGAATGATGTCAAACCAGCTGTATAACATACAGACTAATGTGCCACAAGGCTTCTATTCTAAAATATATATTTTGGTCAATTTTTACAATTAAAAAATATGAATAAAATTCTGCTTTTCTGCACTTTAGCAGCGATTACTCTCAAGATGTTCTTATTGAGACTTTTTATCAGGTTTCCTGACACAAGTTCTGAAACTTATTTATTTATTGTATATGTAAAAAATTGATGAAAAGATATATTTGAAAAATAAGCCTGGTTGCACATGAGGGATATTAATCTGAATGTCATAAAGTTGGTTTGACATCATTCACTCAAATGGCTGAAGCATAATAAGTTTGTATTTTAAAAGTCAAATGAATGTTGAATATTAAACTAACTTAATGTCGCTAGAAAATCATTCTGTACCTTTCGTAAAGGATGTCATCGGGGACATCTAAAGGATTGCATCTCCCTAAAAACTCTTATCCAGAACATAACCTTCCCCGGAGCAGGTTAGCCGTTCAGCATAAGTTACCATGGTACCATGAAAACCCAGGGTTACCTGAAGTTACCTCGATAAGAGAAAATTCAGCTTCGTAGTACAGGACTCTGGCCTCTGGAGTCATGTGTTGTGTGGTAAATTAAAAAAAAAACAGATGACAGAGACAAAGGCAAGTGACATACTTCCTGTAACCAAAACTCTTGTTTTTTATTAAAGGGTGCTGTGTTGGAACACGTTTCCATCTATAAATACCTGGGCATCTGGTTAGACACCACACTTTGCTTTTCACACCACATCTCTTATTTACAGTCTAAGGTTCGGACCAAACTTGGTTTCTTTCACCAACATTGTCACACCTTTACTTCTTCTGCTAAACTTACTCTCATCAAAATGACCATTCTCTCCACATTTGATTTCGGTGACACCATCTACAGAACCGCCTGTAGGGGTACTCTTGCCAAACTGGACATGCTCTATCACCCAGCTATTCGCTTTGCCACTAATGCCCCCTTCAACACTCACAACTGCAGTCTTTACTCTCTGGTAGGTTGGCCCTCACTTCACACTCGCCGCCACATTCACATTATTGTCTGTTCTTATTGTTGTGTTGTTATTGTTGTGGCTAGTGTTCTATGTTTGTGGCTTAAGTTATGACCTTGTCCTGTGCATACTGTGTCGTCACATTGTACCTCCCTTGTATATTTAGTGTGTTGCCACTTTTTGTTGTATGTGTCTGTACAGCTGTACTTGGGTACTGTTTGCCCCTCTAACCAACCCTTCCTTTCACAGCCCCATCGCCCTCCCCCTTAAGAAGCTGGTGCTTCTTGTCAGGCCATCATTGAAAATAAGAACCTGTTCTTAATTGATTCACCTGGTTGAATAAAGGTTTAATAATAATAAAAAATTAGAAATTAATCTATTCATTAAAATGAGCATGTCCACACACAGATCATTTGTTGTTAACGATCTGAAATCACTTGTTAAATGTAACCTCATCGGCCTGTCACCAATATTACTGCTCTTCTAAATCTCTTCTCATCTCACAATATTCACAGAAAAACAATAAAGACAAGAACGTTATGTTGAATTAATATTACAACGCGTAGCCGAGCTTATTGAAGGAACACGTATTTTGAAAACATTACTAACAAACGTTATCCACGAATGAAACTTTTTATTCCTACAATTTTGTGGTGACACTTGAAAACTACTTGGTAATAAGTTATAAACTAGACATCATGTACATTCACCGAAAAGACATTGTCAAAACAAATGCATATTTCTCACCTAGAAATGTCATCAAAATGCATTTTAATGCAGAAACTATCTTAAAATACTACATTTTACACTGAGAATTAAATGAATGGCAGCCATTTTATTTGTTTTCTCAAACAAAAACTTGAATGTCACATGACTTGAACGCAGTCCTATAGAAAAGAATATGGCAGAAAAAACGTTGCCATCTAACAATTTATGAGCCCAAATGAGAGATGGCTAAACTGTGGACCGACATAGCTGTGATACATTTTGATGTGAGACTGGGTTGGATTAACACAGGACACTAGGTGCTGGAAATGTAAAAAGGAGGTTGAA
Source organism: Scomber japonicus (assembly GCF_027409825.1). NCBI lineage: Eukaryota > Metazoa > Chordata > Actinopteri > Scombriformes > Scombridae > Scomber > Scomber japonicus. Next base: position 31,603,962 of record NC_070589.1, read on the forward strand.
ACGTTTTTTCATGCACTGTGGGACGGTTCCATGGTTCTGCCCCTTTGGAAGGCAGTACTACAAATCTTTGAACAGTGGCTTATCTCCACAATTATGTCCATTAGAGGACAAATCACGTGCCACGAGGCCTTACTAAAGCTGAGCTTCAATTTATTATTGTAGCTGTCAGGCTTATCCTAAATCACTGGAAGAGTCCACAGAGTTTACAGAATGGCTCAAACCTATGACAGAGACCAGTGCTTTTGAAAAAATCACTAGGATAAATAATAATTCAAACAAATAAGCCAGACATGGAAGACTTTTATGGCTTTCATACAACGTCTTGAGAGAGGGTGTAGGATGTTGATGAACAGATTATGTACATGTCTGTGTACAGTATGAGTGTGTGCAAAGTATGTAAAGTGTATGAGTGTACAAGAAACAGAAGATACTGGGTGGGGTAAATGTGGAGCTGCCTTTTTCTTTTTTTGTCTACTTGTTGATTGTTTTGTGGTTTGTTTTTGCCAGTTTTTGTTTTTTCTGCAACTTTCTCAAGGACTAAATTCATTATTGTAAATTTGGATTAAGAGTGTTTTGTCCTCAGTTGAAATGAATACAATTTCAATTACAAAAAATATTGTGGTTACGTTACTGATTACATTTTTTAACAAGTAACTAGTAACTGTATCGGAATACATTTTTAAAGTAACCCTCCTAACCCTCCTTATATGTATATGCCAACATGTGATAACATGTGACGTTTAGTTTTTTTATAAACATATATTTCTTCAATATATATGAAGAGAAACACTGAAGAGTTGGATATTTACATTTTCACATAACATCAACTAAACGTCCTCTCACCTCAATGTCAAGTGGTTTACGCCAGAAATGACCTTACAAGTAATATCTCACCCAAATTCTGAAACTTTCAGCACCAACACTTTTTACCCAAGATTTTATTAATAATATTATTACAGTTTCTATGTCAAGTGACCTATAACCACAAAAAATACACGGTGCGCTGGACCAGAAAAACTAAATCCCTTAAGAAAACTGTTGCCGAATCTGATACTGGCTCTGTATTTCCAAAATGGGTATACTAACGTCACTTGAGTTTATCACAAAAAAGGACAACAACATAATAGACAAGTGCAATGTGTAGGGAAGCCAAGGAGAAGATAATAATGCAGACTGAATGAACTGTTTTCAGTTCATTTTAAAAGAAAACATCATCAACACATCGCTCCAGATTTGCAATTTTTCTGTCCCTCTTCTTGTTAGATAACTGGAGCACCTGGACCTTCATTTACTTGAAGCAGTTTCTATTACTGACCTCAATCAGAAGTGTTTTCTTTTGTAGCATTTTGTCTTAAAATCTGAATTTCTTTGGGGAATTCAGGCTATACTCTTTGTTTGTACAACTCAGTATGTCGATGATATTACTTCACAAGGTCTAATACGCATATTTAACTTAAGATATAAAGAGCTGAAATGTCACCAATAACCCATGACTCACATTAATCACTAAATTTCAGTTTAGTACAGTTGAATATGGACTCACCACATTTTGTAAGTATTTTCCCCATGGTTGAGTAGATGCTGCTGCAATGAGGAGAAGTAAGTCTGTGCTCCTTCTTACAACAAACCACACCCATAAAACACTGTTAACATTCATTTAAAGTATTTATCACATTTCAGAGGAAAGGAGGTACTTGAGAGAGGGGCAGTGATTAGAGTTGTTAGGATATGTAAGAAGAAAAACGTGTCTCACAGATTGTGCTTTACCACTCTTCACATATTTCTTTTTGTTGTACTTTTTTACCTCTCCAGGCCTCTAAAATTATTTTAATTAAACATTCTGAGAAAGTAAAATCTCTGTTTTTATTGAACAGTTAATAGATCAAAAACAGATGTAACATTTATTTGCAAGCAGATAAATCTTTTCAGGGGGTCATATTGGACACTGCTGATGTGCAGCACAGGTAGCTGTGTGTATTAAATTAATGTATTTAATTGAATTAGCCAAATACAATACAACCCTATAAACCATTGAGTATTACACTTATTTTCAGTAAAAAAGGAGAAATGTTTGTGCATTGGAGATTCTGCTGTAATAGATCAACACGCACTAGAAGACACAAACAGTAATCTTCTTGTTTGCAAAATAATTAACATATTTTTTCTCATCTTATCAATTCACTAATCAATTAACTAATTAATTTTTACACTTTTAAAAAATTGGTTTTGTAGATTAGACATGTATCAAACACTTTTCTTTAATAGCAAATACATGTTTGTCTAAGATAGTATGTGTGAGTTAAACTTTTTAAAGTTTGTCTGAATTTAGAGTGATTTAAAAGCTTTTATTATAGCACCCCCATGTGGCCAATCAATGTAGTTGAAATTGCTGGAGACAGAAAAGAAACACAGACACATTGAGGTCAAATAATTGAAACTAAAATCTGCATTACAACATTTTATTGACATTTTTGAGTTTAGTTACATAAAAGAACATTTTGTTAATACATTTTGGTTCTGACTCATCAACATCTTTTTGAACCAGGTTCAATCTGTTTCTCACTTTAAGGCAACTGCATGGAAGCCACCTTTATACAGAAGGTAAACGAGAGAATGAATCAGTTAATCATTTTAATGAATATTTCTTCAAATAAATCTGTTATTTAGTGGAGTCTGAATGTGGTTGGAACATTTCTTTGTCTGATAGTCATTACATGTGAGCAAGAAATGAGCCACTACAAGTCCTATTAGGCACTGATAAACACATATTTCTATTATCTTCTTTAAAATTTTGCTAATACAAGACATTGGGCCAGATGCAAGAACCACTCGTACGCACGGATTCGTTCTTAAACCATGCGTACGAGTGATTTACGAGGATTTGCCGCATCCCCCAATTTTCTCATATTTTGGATTTTCTCTTAGGTAGCTACAAACAAAATTTACGAGTGATGCAGACCTGTCGTATCCTGTGACGCACAACCAACCTGCAGTCGTCCAAAGCAATAAAACATGACTGTTGCTGTCTAATTGTCTAATGGCAGTGTGCCAACGATATCGTGTCTTTTGGGGGAACTAAACATTTTCCGGGGGGGTGGGGGGGGGGGGGGGTTGATATCAGGGTTAGAGTTAGAGTCACATTCTCTATACTACAGGGATCCTCAAACGCCCGGTGGACTCCGGTCCACATCCGGACCGCGGGATAACTAAAAAAAAGAAAAATATTGCATAAAATATTATTATCATTAAATACGAGTGTTTTCGCACGAGTCGGAATAATCCGTTTTATCGCTGGTATGGATGGGTGACTCCAGTCCTTCACCGTGTGTATTTTGGTCTCCATGACAACAGTGCGCTGATAGGCTGTGGCTTGTTGGGGAAGAGCAGTTGCAGCACTAAGAACAGCACTACAGTTCTTTCCTCCTTTCTTGTGTCCTTTGTGCCTGTATTTTAAAAGAAAAGGGTTAGGGTGTTTGTTTTGTTTTGTTTTATAGAAGTATTTATTTGAATTTATGTTAAAAAACGAAAAATAAGTTTTGTTTTTGAGTATTTATTAGATTTGTTTAGTTTTTATGAAAATGACATTTTGTTTTGTTGTTAAAATTAAAAATAGCTACATTTTGTAGTTGAGTCATATATTCTTATTTTTCTACAAAACACCACTGTATTGTTAAGTTGGTTGGTGGTAGATACGTTGATTTGTTGTGGCTTGACCGACTAATAAACGGACCTTTGACTCATTGAAAAAACATTTTGTGGACCTCTAAGATTTGTATTTGAGGAACATTGATATACTAGATAAGCAAGATATGATGACCACTTAATGAACACATAACACCTCCACACGGGTATCAAGACCAAACAACACCCTATGATACAATACAGCCAAGCACGATACAGTAGCTATACTCCAGATGATGTAACCTTCTGTAGTTTATCAGCACAAAAGACACAGAGAAGTCGAGTTGTTGAACTGTTACCCTCATCTCCAACTTCTTTTGCTGGCTTGCCCTGCGTTGTCATCATGGGTGTTGAGCTTCAGAGTCAACTGACTTGGATTTATTTTTTAACATCACTGTATGCTGACTACCACTTAACAGAGAAATTAATAATGTCAATCCGCAGGCTGACCGTACTATATATTGTCAGTATTTTAGAGGCCCCTGAGTAATGGGTATGAACTACAGGGGATGTAGGCAATGAGCAAGTGTATATTATATCCCGTTCATTAAATGACATTACTCTGTTTGTAAAATTATTAGGCTATTTAGTATAAAAAAGTAGGCTATTTAACAATTTAGGTAGATATATTAGTCATTTGAATTGACAATTGAAACTATGATATAATGCAAGCTTACTGTTAGAGGGTGAGCCTCAGAAAACAGGATAGCTGGTTGAGGCGGTGGATTATGAACGATGGATCCGGTTAAAGAACCAAGGCACTTGGAGAGAGGGAGTTCAAAGCCTTCTTCTTTAATAAAACTTCAGCCACATTGTACAATGTACGTATCTGTTGGTGTGTGTGTATGTGTGTGTGTGTGTGGTATTTCTTCAGGAACGCACACAGGATAAGGAACAAAGAACACACAAAGTCTGTGCAGCTTCAGTCTGCTCTGCTGCTGGAATTCCCCAACTTTATCAGCCCGCGTTACTGTCTCTGACCAGTAGGTGGTGCCTCACCTCTAGGGCTTTCTCACACAGCCGCCCCCAAATGTCTGTCTTGAGGACATTTGAACTCCCAGGGAAAGTCCATCAGTTTGTGGTATCCTCCGAGTCGCTGATCTTGGGTAGCTGGATGAGCCGGGCAACAGGCCGGACATAGGTCTTGTCCTTAACTTTGACAGCGGCAGTTCTGATATTTCCATCCGCTCCAGGGTAGATTTTGACCACTTTGCCCACTGGCCAGAGAGCTCGTGGGAGTTGTGGATCAACTATCAGAACGATCTGATCCATAGCAATCTGGCCTCCATTGGTCTGCCACTTAGATCGTCCCTGTAGGCTTGGCAGGTATCGTCGAATGAAGGTCGACCAGAAGTTGTCTGCTAACACTTGACTATGCCTCCATCGTCGTGTCCCCAGGATACTGCTGGAGTCATACAGGGCCTGTGGCAGCGAGGAATCACGACGACCCATGAGAAGAACATGCGGTGTAATCGGGTCAGGGTCAGCAGCATCAGTCGAGACATATCCGAGTGGTTTAGCGTTTAAAATCCCCTCTACTTCGACGAGAACGGTGTAGAGGACCGACTCTGGCACTGACTGATCTCGGAGGATGACTCTGAGCGCTGTTTTCACAGAGCGAACCTCCCTCTCCCAGGCCCCGCCGAAATGTGGAGCACTTGGGGGATTGAACTGGAAGGAGATCTTCTGTTTCGCCAACTGATCCTGCAGCTCAGGTGCCATAGCATCAAAGGCCTCCCGTAATTCCTGTTCTCCCCCAACAAAGTTGGTACCATTATCACACAGGAGTTCAAACGGCGTGCCGCGCCTGCCGATGAATCAGCGCAAGGACAGCAGGAAGGCATCTGTGTCAAGGCTCTCTAGCAGGTCGAGGTGGACGCACCTGGTAGTTAGGCATTTATACACGATCCCCCATCTCTTTTCAGTTCTGCGGCCAATCTTCACGATAAATGGACCAAAACAGTCCACTCCTGTGGAGTAGAATGGCGGCTTGTAGATGCGCAGCCTGCAGGGCGGAAGGTCCGCCATCTTGGGAACATCTGGCTTGCCGCGCCAGAGCTGGCATTCCCTGCAGTTGTGCTGATGCCTCCGTATCGCCTCTCGACCACGCAGGACCCAGTACTGGCGTCGCATCTCAGATAGTACCCGTTCAGGTCCTGGATGCAGAAGCTTATTGTCGAAATCATTAATCAACAGTTTGGTGATCTGGTGCGCTGGGTCCAGAATGATCGGATGGATAGCCTCTGCTTCTAGCTCCTCAGCATGCCGCAGTCTACCTCCAACGCGAAGTAGTCTTGTGGCTTCGTCATACTCAGGTGAGAGTGTGACCAGACGACTGTCAGCTGGAATGGGTCGGCTAGCCTTGAGGGCCTTTAGCTCACCAGGGAAAGAGTCCTGCTGAGCTTGAGCCAGGAGTAACTTCTCAGTGGCGATGTAGGTTGCAGCATCTGTAGTCTGACAGTCACTGGGGGGAGCCGCCCCATGAAGGGAGGTGACAGTTTTCTGGACTAGATCCTTCCATGTGTGGAACTGAGTTGCATCAGGTAGGTCTGGGTTCTGAGCCTCCGATGTAATGCCAACAAGGGTGGACTTCCTGAGTTCAACAGAGTCAGACTCATCTTCTGCTGCTGTGGGCATAGTCGGCCACTGGTCAGGAGGCTGATGGAGAAAATCCGGACCACTAATCCATCGGTGTGGATGCGCCAAATCTGAGAGCCTCAGACCTCGCGTTATGTCATCGGCCGGATTTCTCGCAGAGTCAACATATCCCCAGCTGGCTACCTCTGTAAGAGTTTGAATCTCCGCAATACGCGTGCCAACAAAGACCTTGTAACGGCACGACTCTGATCTCAGCCATTGGAGCACCGTAGTGGAGTCTGACCAGAGGAATGTCTGCTGGATGGGTATGGTCAGCTCTGTCTGGATAAGCTTGGCGAGTTGAGCACCAGTGAGCGCTGCACTAAGTTCCAGACGTGGCATGCTCAGGCGTTTCTTCGGTGCCACTCTTGATCTCGCTAGCACGAAGGAAGTGTAGACATGACCGTCATCGACGGTGCGTAGGTAGGCCACTGAACCATACGCTCTCTCTGACGCATCGCAGAAGACGTGAAGCTCCGTGGATACAGCAGGCTTGTCAGCACATGGAGGTGCGTAGGTTCGTGGGAATTGGATTTGAATGAGATCAGGGAGCTCCTTCACCCAAACTGTCCACTGCTCTCTCAGAGACTGGGGTTCGATCTGATCGTCCCATCCAATGTCTTGCTTCCAGATATCCTGGATGAGGACCTTAGCCCTTGTGGTGAAAGGAATGATAAAACCCAGTGGATCATACTGGCTCGCTAGGGCTTTATAAATGTTCCTTAAGGTTGGCTCAAGGTGGTCCGCTGGACGGAGCTTAAAGCCTAGAGAGTCGGTGAGACAGTTCCACTGGAGGCCCAAGGTCGACTCCTGCAGGTTGTTATTGCCCTTAGACAGCCAAAGCTCACATCACTCTGATTTGGCTTCTGGCGGAAGATGCTTGATCACTGCTGGCACATTGCTCGCCCACTGCCTGAGATCAAATCCTCCTTCCAGGAGTAGCTGGTGTAAATCATCAATGAGGGCTTTGGCTTCAGCAGTACTGCGGGTACTATGTAGACAGTTGTCCACATAAAAGGAGTGCTCCACGACCTCGACCAAGCTGGACTTGTCACCACAGTTATCCTGAACATGGCGCTGGAGGGCATATACAGCGCAACAGGGGCTGCATGTAGTGCCGAATGGCAACACCTGCCATTCATAGATGGTTGGCTCCTCCTCCCTCTGCATGTCTCTCCAGATGAACCTCAGCACCGGTGTGTCAGTGGGCTGCAAGCGGATCTGATGGAACATTGCCTTTATGTCCCCACTCACAGCAACCGAGTGCTGACGGAACCTCAGCAAGACACCAAGTAGGGAAGGCCCTAAGGTTGGTCCAGGCAACAGAAGCTCGTTCAATGACTGCCCTCTGTATTGAAATGAACAGTCAATGACAACTCTGTCCTTCCCGTTGTGGTGGACCATGTGGTGTGGAATGAACCATGACTCTGATGACTGGCCGGCTTCCCCTGGTGAGACCTTTGATACGTAGCCTGCTTCCTCCAGCTTACGGATTTCAGCACAGTAAGACTCAGCCTGTCTAGGGTTCTTAGCGAGCTTCCGTTCTGTGCTGCGAAGCCTAGGGAGTACTGCTTCCGCAGGAGCCCAAAGAGCTACATCAGTCGTACGGCGCAGAAGGGGAGTGGCATAGCGTGGAATGCCATCTACTGTCACTCTAGTGGTGGCTGTCTGGAGCAGAGCGAGAGCTTGTTGGTCTTCCTTCGAGCGAGTGGCAGCCTTCTCACTGTAGGGCAAGGTGTCCATTTGCCAGAGACGCTCCACGTTCCTGAAAAGCTCACTGGAAGCTGAGACTGTGGCAACGTGCAGACACTGCTGGACACCAGGTGAGAGATGGACAGCATCAACTGGCCCTTAAAGCGACCAGCCCAGCTGAGTGCAGATAGCAACAGGTCCGCCTAATGGCCCTGCATACACTGGTTGGATTGGGGTAATCAGGTGAGGCATATCCGACCCGATTAGGAGTAGAGGTTGGGCACGGTTCACCGGGGGCAAGGGAAGCTCTCTGAGGTGTTTGTATTTCTGCTGCAGCACGGCGATTGGATAGGTGTGCTCAGCAAGAGCCAATCCCTCTGCGGTGAAGGCGTGGGATATCAAGTGCTTCTCAGATGGCCGTAGTGGTGATGATACCTCCAGGGAGACTGATGCGCCATTGAGTTGCTCAACACTTTGGTGCACAGTCTGCAAGGGTAGAGTCTCTGGATGGCAGACAAGGTTGAGCTGCTGTACCACTTGAGGAAGGACGATGCTCCTTTCTGATCCATCATCGAGTACTGCATAAGTTTCCATCCTCTGGTTGCCGTTATGGAGGAGGACCTTGACCACTTTCAGCATTACTCTTTGAGATCTGTTGGGCCGGTCCAGGTACACCTCAGTGGGAAGCAGACTGACTGTGTACACCTTCGATTTGGTTTCCTGAACTGACTCATGCAGGACCGTGAGGTGCGTTTCCTTGCAGGTTTTACAAGGGCGCTTAAGCGTGCACCGGTCCTCAGTGTGATTGCGTCCGCATTTACGACACCGCTTGCCGTCCTTGAGCCACTTTAAGACCTGGTCGGTGTTCAGCTTCTTGAATTCCTCGCAAGAATTAAGGTAGTGGTCCTGACTGTCACAATATGGACAGTAAGGTTTGGGCTTGGGTTTGGCCTTCATCTGTGTATGCTCTGCCCCAAATGCTTCTTCCCTGATTGCCTTCTCAGCTACACTGAGACACACAGTTGTTGGCTTGGGTTGAGCAGTTCGCTGATCTCTCCTAGCCGGTCGGGGGGTATCAGTCTGATACAGTGTGGCTGCTCGACTGGAGATGCGCCTCGCTTGAGACTTTGTTTGGAGCCAGGTAGCCAAGTCCTGAAGAGTGTAGGTTCTGTCGGTGCCAGTCTGCAGAATACCACATCGCAGGCAATACTCAACGAAGCCATCGCGGTAGGTGGGAGGCATCTTGCTGAGCAGGCGATCAACATGTGAGCCGCAATGGAGCTCATATCCATTTTGTCCCTCGAGGGTCTTTAACATACCTACCAAGGGCTGGATGGACAAGGCGAACGAGTCGAAGGCGTTGGCGTCACCCATCTTGAGAGCAGGTGCGTTGAGTATGGCACCTAGCTCACTCTGGACCAGCTGTCGTGGCTGCCCGTACTTATCTTGTAGAGCCTGCAGCGCACTCGTATATGGTGCCGGGTCATGCATGTACGCCTTGGCAAGCTGCAGTGCGCTTGGGAACTTTATGTGTCCGATCAACACTTGATATTTATATTGCTCGCTGAGGTGAAGGTTGCTTCCCAGTACGTTGTCTAGTGCAAGCTTGAGCAGAGCAAAGTCACTCTCTCGACCACTCTCGAACACTGGCAGGGAAGGTCGAGGGATTCCAAGGGCTGTTGCTAGGAGTAACTCGGCTCCGGGTAGTGGTGTGTAACCAGGGAAGGAAGCAGAGAGAACTGGAGCAGTCTGTTGCCCGTGGTGAGTCGAGAAGAGAGGTGGAGCTCCATGGCTGGCATGCTGAGCAGTGTTGAAAGGCTCCATGGCTGGTTGGCTGTAGCTGTAAGCGGACTGGTACATTGTCGAAGATTGAGACTCTACTGGATTGGCAGGAGGTGGTCGGTTAGAGTGTAAACTTGTTGCCGGTGCTAGGCCACTAGGGAGCCGTGACTCAAAGGACGACGATGCCTGAGGCGTAGTATGGGCAAGAGGTGCTGAGACGATGACATGCGCTGAAGGTGGTGGCACAGGTTGTATCACAGGAGCGGGTGCTGGAACAGGGCCAGGTTGTAGTCTCACAGACCTAGGTGCCATGGGTACTGGACCCTGGGGCTGTGCTGTTGAGTTTGCCAGGGGTGCAGTTATCGCTGGGGTGGCAGCAGGTTGCAGCATTGGCTGTGGTCCAGTAGGAGGCGCCGTAGAGACTGGAATGACTTGTTGCATGACTCGTGGGGGAGGAATAGGTGGGTGCACTGCAGGAGCAGGCGTTGGAAATAACTGGGTTGACTGTGAGAGCCGGGAAGTGGATAGAAGCGTGTCAGCTTGTCTTCCCTGCACTGGCGTTGGTAAACCCAGGTAATACTCTGACTTAACGGAGTGTGAAGATGAATGTGCAGGTGTCCAGCTAGTAGAAAGCATAGAAGAACGAAGTTTAGCAATCTCAAAGTCCTGTTCGGCCCTCGTTAGGCGCTGTTCTCTTTCTAGCCGCCTAGTGAGTGCTTCTCTGGCTTTGAGTGCCTCATCTTGGAGCCACTGTGCTTCTTTGGCTTGATCATCCAGCAGTGTACACTCGAAGTCAGCTTGAGTCTCATGCTCAATCATACGACGGAGATCTTCCAGCTCCAATTGCTTCATTTTCTCTTCCAAGATTGCAGCTTGTGCGGTTGAGAGACCCTGAGTGGGATACGTACCAACTGAGTAGCCTGTACGCCTACTGGATCTGCTATGGCTATGTGAACTTCTGTTGGATGACCTGCTATGGTTACTGTTGTGGTGGCTGCTAGAGCGGGAAACAGTAGCCAGTGGGTCTGGGTGCGCAGATGGCTGGAATCCAACATCGTAGTCATCCAGGTAAGCAGGTAAGCGATGTTCTCTCTGTGGACGTCTTCGGAGCTCTGTGTCGCCTGATACTGCGTTGTCCATAATCCTCTTCTTAGGTTGCACTCAATCCGGCTCGAAGGACCAATGTTAGAGGGTGAGCCTCAGAAAACAGGATAGCTGGTTGAGGCGGTGGATTATGAACGATGGATCCGGTTAAAGAACCAAGGCACTTGGAGAGAGGGAGTTCAAAGCCTTCTTCTTTAATAAAACTTCAGCCACATTGTACAATGTACGTATCTGTTGGTGTGTGTGTATATGTGTGTGTGTGTGGTATTTCTTCAGGAACGCACACAGGATAAGGAACAAAGAACACACAAAGTCTGTGCAGCTTCAGTCTGGTCTGCTGCTGGAAATCCCCAACTTTATCAGCCCGCGTTACTGTCTCTGACCAGTAGGTGGTGCCTCACCTCTAGGGCTTTCTCACACTTACAATATAAATATTAGCGGACGAAACTACTAAGCGTCTTGTCCACAGCTGCTTTTCCACAATATAAACTGTTTATTAATAAATTTTATTCATTTAATTGAAATATTGCTTATCGAAGTAACAGTTTAACTCCCTAGCTGATGACATTCCCTCGCATAATTCATGTTCAGTCATTTTTGTTTTTAGAGAGAAAAGACACATTTTTTTGGCAGTAACGGTAACGGCATTGTAACGGGGGAAATAGTAATTAATTTGATTACTGAAAAAAGTTACTGAAAAAAGTAACACCGTTTGTTTATAACAACGCCGTTTGCAGGAGTACTTCCTGCTTTGCTTGAGTGCAGACGCTTCGCTCTTTGCTCTCCGCTTTACTTTCTTTTTTTCCATTGAAATCCTTTTGCTACAAAATGTATGGAAAGCAGGTCCTGGATACTCCCATATCACTGGGAGCTTAATTTATGAAAGTATTTGAAGGCTACCACTATTATTTAAACTCTTTTACTTAGTAGTGATGGGAACGGCAGTTCTTTTTACTGTACTGAATCTCTAGAATCCGTTCATTAAAATGATTCGTTCAAAAGATTTGTTCACCGAATCGTTCAGTGCTCTCCAACTCCCTGAACTGATAAACAGCCAAATAATCCGTCATTCAGTTCATGATTCAGCCCTGAGGTTCACGTTCACTTACTGAGGGACGGTGCGTTCACGGACTATAGTATACAATCATTCGCGGGAGACGCAGCGCTGCTTATACATGCACTAAAATTATTACACGGAGAAAGTGTCCTCTGTGCACAGTAAAATAACATAACATGATGCTACACGGATGTTAGCAACACAGCGCTAATGTTAGCAGTACAGTTACTGAAGGTGAATCAACTCCTCTGCCCTGACACAGCGCCACTTTCAGCACAGTACGTGAATGAGAGTCACGTCCTCAGCAGGTCGTTCAATGAACGAACTGAGCGACGCGAATCACGTTTTATTGCAAAACTGCATTATAATAATAATAATGATGAAAATCTATAATAATGATAACAATAATAACATTATTATTATTATTATTATATTTGCAATAGAGACACAAAGGGGTTTAATAATAATATGCATGTGTACATATACATTTGTTATTAGCCTATTATTATTTTAAATTCATTTTAAATCTTGCAGCTTGCCCTGCACTGGTGACTGGTGAGTCTCACTCACTCTTCTGTCTCCTCTCCTCTCATTACTTTATGTGTGCCTAAGTCCATTATGATAATGGGGATGGGGGCGTGTGTGTGATTGTTTTCATTAGCCCTTAGCTTGGAGAAACGGATGCCATTGGCATGAAAGCGTATCCCCGCGAGGAGGAAACAGAATCACTCAGAGTCAGAGTGTTGTCGTTCACTGTGTGATGTCATTCGTTCGCAGTGAACGAATCACGAGTCACGTTCGCTCAGGCGTCAACAACAGTCCCTCCCCGCCCGCACGCTGGCTGCATCGTTCACCGAAGATTCACGAGTGAGTCGCGGCAGTTCCACTCCCGACCGGCATGCTCGCGGCTGAGCTCAACTGAACTGAGAAAGGAACGAATCAGTTCATGAAGTGATTCCGTTCAGTTCGTTCACTTAAAAGATTTGTTCGTTTGACCGACACGTTCGCGACCGACACAACACTATTACTTAGTGAGTGTGGCCTATCAGCAGCACAAGCCTGCACTATAGTGACTGGGATTGAGGAGCTCAACTAAGCTAAGCTAATTAGCAGCAAGATGCCTCCCTTTTCCACGGATGATTACCACAAACTTCTCCAGAAGATAGCAGTACTGGAGACGAAAATTCAGCGACTTCAACGTGGAGGTAAATGGACAATATGGGAATGAAACCACTCTACTGATGACCCATATCAGTGGACAGGAGTAGGCTAACAGACAGCTAATTAGCACCACCAAGAAGTAAATCAACCAGTAGTCCTCCCTGGAACTCTCTTGGTGCAAAGCCAAAGAATAAATCATCGCTTCCCTTAGATATGGGAAGACGGTTAACAGGCAGAACCCAGCACCCGGAGACTCGTGATGAAACTGAGTGGCCTGCACTGCCATCGCACAGGAGGGTCTCTTCAACCCCAGTACCAATGAGAAAACAGCCGTGGACTGTGGCAAAAACAAAAAGTAAGAGCAAACGGACCCAAGACACAGGGATTCTACTAGATGTAGCCCTGTCTAAAATCAGTGCATAAAATAAATAACAGCATAAATAGTTGTAGCATTAATAAAGTTCATAAGATTAAAAACTGGTTAAAATATGTGTTAAATGCATAAATATATGTACAGGTTAAAATGTTAAATATTGTTAAAAAAGAATTGAGCTATGTTCTGTCATGTTCGTGTTCCAAGGATGAGGCCATGTTGTTAGCGAGTAACTTAGTTTTTTAATGTCTCATGTTCTCAACAACATACATGTGGCTTAATTCAGTCTTGCTCTAACCTGTGATATGGTATGGTACGTTGACTACTAACCAGTACTGCCGCCTAGCGGTCAAGCATATCATAACATCCCCCTTTTTCTAAGGCAAAATGTATTAACATGAATTATCACATTAGCTGTGTCAGTTATTTTAACCATTTCACATTCAGCATAACCCTGATACATATATGCAGTTTAAACAGTTTCTCAGATTGCATAACTCAAATCTAATCCAACACTAAACCATTTAGAACACATTCACAACATCAATCAATATACATTTTGTTCAACATATTTTTTTAACATGTATATTGAATCTTCCTTTAGAAGATTCAGTCTATCAGGTTTTTTGATTTCTCTTGTGGACCTTCTTAACTTGGAGTAGGTGTGTGAGAGTCAGTGGTACAGTCCATAGCAGGTGTGGGAATTACCTGAGTTTCACCACAGGTTACACTGAGCTCACCAACAGTCCCTTGAGGAGTCTTTAACAGACGATTGCGTCTGAGGATTTGTCCATCATCAGTTTTCACCATGTACGATCGTGGAGCAACTTCTTGCAGGACAGTCGCTCTTGTACTCCATCCATCAGCGTCCTCAATCCTGACTGTGTTGTTGGTAGTCAGTGGAGGGAGATGCTTGGTTGTTCTGTCATAGAATGACTTTTGCATCATTTTCTGTTGTCGTAGCTTATGTTCAATCTTTGAGGGATTCTTTTGCTTTAATTTGTCATTTGGATGACTCGGCAAGGTTGTTCGGAGCTTCCTCTTCATCAGCAGTTCAGCTGGTGATAGACCGCACTGAAGAGGTGATGCTCTGTAGCTCAATAAAGCCAGATACGGATCCGAGTCACTGTCAGCAGCTTTCTTTAGGAGTTGCTTGAGAATGTGAACTCCTTTTTCAGCTTGCCCGTTTGACTGTGCATAGTGTGGGCTTGACGTCACATGCTTGAAATCATATTGCACTGCAAACTTCTGCCATTCTTTGCTGCTGAAGCAAGGGCCATTGTCGCTCACCACAGTGTGTGGAATACCATGCCTGGCGAAGATAGATTTAGCATGTGTTATGACACAAGCTGATGTTGAGCTTCCTAGTAGCGCCATCTCAGGGAAGTTTGAGTAATAATCCATTACCACTAAATAGTCTTTACCTCTGAGATGAAACAAGTCCATTCCTACTTTGTGCCATGGTGCTGTTGGCACCTCAGCAACCACCATAGGCTCTTTGCTCTGCTTGTTCCTGTGTTTCTGACATGTTTCACATTTAGTTATAAGTGTTTCAATGTCTTTGTTCAGTCCGGGCCAGAAAACCGTCTCTCTCGCCCTCCTTTGCACTTTTCGATGCCGAGATGGCCTTCATGTATCCTGTGCAACATGTCCATTCTCAAAGCCTGTGGAATAACAATCCTGCCCTTTTTCAACAGCAGACCATCCACAGTACTAAGCTCACCTCTGACATGGTAAAATTGTGAACATGAACCAGCTGGCCATCCCTCATCCATGTT
The DNA here is from genome assembly GCF_027409825.1 of Scomber japonicus. Classification (NCBI taxonomy): domain Eukaryota; kingdom Metazoa; phylum Chordata; class Actinopteri; order Scombriformes; family Scombridae; genus Scomber; species Scomber japonicus. Next base: position 31,619,227 of record NC_070589.1, read on the forward strand.
CCTCATGACGTCCTGTAACTCAGCATCCGTTGCTGTAGCCTCAGCTATTTGTCTTGACATTGTGTCAGACACAGGCAGTGTAACCGACACCATGTTCACATGACACTGTACGTCCTCGTCTGTTGCACTCACACTGTTGCCTGTAGTTGCTCTGGATAGGGCATCAGTAATGACTAGGTGTTGTTCTGGCAATATTTATTTATCAATAAGCACAAAGCCGGTAACGTTGTCTTTCTCTAGTTTATTCAGTCGTCTGCAGACGGACTCCTTCTGTCTCAAGCGTGAGATGAAAAAGCGAGCCCCGAGCAGAGGAAACAGTCAGATTATATACAATACATTATCATAGAAAAGGGAGACATTGTTCTATCAACAGACCAATGTCATCACAATAGGCACGTCATCACGTGTATACAATCAGTACAATAGTAAATCAGTAGACTATAACACACATGATGTTCCATCAAAGGTCGATGATATTCATTAAATCAGCATTTCATGGCATGGTCAACATATTATGACGCACACACATACATCTAATCAAATAACATAACTACTCATTTGCTCAGACAAGATGAATAATAAGAATTTCCATTACAGTGTTTACCTGGAGTATATATCAGTTCAAAATCATACCTCTACATCTTCATCATTAACCGCTGAATCCGTGGAGACATTTCATTCAGATTCTTTTTGATGATGGCGACCAGCGGTCGATGATCAGTCTCGACTGTGAAAGACGGCAGGCCGTACACATAGCTATGAAACCGCTCCAAACCATACGCCAGTCCCAAACATTCTTTTTCGATCTGAGCGTATCGGCATTCCGATTTTGTCATAGCCCGCGATGCATAGGCTACCGGTTTCCAGTGTTCACCCTCCGCCTGGAGTAGAACGGCACCAATACCATCTTTGGAAGCATATGTAGACACTTTTATTCTCTTCGTGTGGTCATAAAATGACAACACAGGTGCTGTGGTCAGTGTGTTCTTGAGTTTTTGCCACTCATGCTCATGTTTCACTGTCCATTTAAACTCACAGTCCCTGTGCAGAAGTTCTCATATGCATGATGTCTTTGCTGTCAGATTGGGAATTAATTTACCTATGAAATTGACCATCCCCATGATGCGTAGCACACCTGTTTTGTCTGTGGGCCTTGGCATGTTCTGTATTGCATGTATTTTGTCTTGATCTGGTTGGACACCATGTGCTGACAGTTTGTCTCCAAGGAAGAGGACCTCTTGAACACCAAACTCACATTTACTCTTGTTGAGTTTTAGTCCATACTTTTGTATGCGCTCCATAACGCTGTTCAGCCTCTCATTGTGCTCTTGGGCTGTGGAACCCCATATGATGATGTCATCAATGTACACTCGAACTCCATCCAAGCCCTCGATGATCTGCTCCATCGCTCTGTGAAATATTTCAGGTGCTGACTTTATACCAAAAGGCAGTCTGAGAAAGCAGTATCTGCCAAAGGGCGTATTAAAGGTACAGTACTTTGTGCTGCTTTCATCCAGTTTCAGCTGCCAGAAGCCTTGTGAGGCGTCAAGCTTTGTGAAGTAGCTGGCACCTGACATTTCACTGATGATCTCTTCACGTGTAGGTATTTGATAATGTTCACGCTTTATGCTCTCATTTAAGTCTTTGGGGTCCATACACATTCTCAACTCACCATTCTTTTTCTTTGTGACGACCATTGAGTTGACCCAGTCTGTAGGCTCATTAACCTTTTTGATCACCCCTAGCATGATCATTCTGTCGAGTTCTTTCTTTAGGCCGTCTTTCAGTGGAGCTGGAACTCTGCATGCTGCATACACAACTGGTTGAGCACCTTCTTTCAACTGTATTTTATATGTGAAGGGCAAAACACCAAAACCCTTGAAAACATCCGCAAAGTTCTGAACAATTGTGTCCAGGGAGTCATTTGTTGGGTTTATGGTTGGGATGATGCGATACACTCTTTTCACAAGCCCCAGTTCTTCATAGGCTCTGTCACCCAGAAGTGATTCACATCCCACATTCACAACAAAGAAGAATAGGTGGTGCACTTTTCCTTTAACTGTGACACTCAACCTGCATGTGCCCAAACATTTGATTGGCCGCCCATTGTAGTCTTTTAGTCCAGACTTTTTCCTTTTTATTTGTGGCTTATTTTTCATTGCCTTTACATCACACATGCTTATGAGATTTGCTTTCGCACCAGTGTCCAATCTCATGGTGACCACAGTCCCATTTATCAGTAGAGGAGCTATCCATTTATCTTCTCCAGTGACATCATTTATATTGTCTGGTTTATTTATTTGTTCACTTTCACAATTCACCATACCAACAAAGAACGTGTCACTGAGATCAGGCTCATCTACAAAGTTCACAGTTTTTCCTTTCTTCCCCTCTTTCCGTCTGGAGAAGCATTGTTTAGCAAAATGATTCTTGCCTTTGCAACTGGAGCATTGCTTACCAAACGCTGGACACTGTCTAGGCTTGTGCTGTGAGCTGCAGCGCTTGCAGTTTATCATCACGTCCTCCGACTGCTGTGCAGGCCGGGTCTGTGTGCGCCGTCTCCACTGATACGACACTGCTCCAACTGCTGCCGCTCTGCGCCGAGGCGACTGCAGACATCTCACTGAACGTCTTCACGTGCTTTTGAGACAGCTCACTTGCCTGGCAGATCTTAATGGCTCCTGCCAGCGTCAGCTCCATCTCTCGTAGTAGCCTCTCTCTGACCTCTTTATCCTCCACGCCGGAGACAATCTGGTCCCGGATCATGGAGTCCTTCAGCGTTGCGAAGTTGCAGGACTGCGCCTTTAGCCGCAAGTCCGTCAGGAAGCTATCGAAGGGCTCATGCTGCCGCTGTGTACGAGACCGAAACACGTACCTCTCATACGTCTCGTTCTTCTTCGGAGAACAGTGAGCATCAAATTTACTAAGCACCACATCCAACTTTTCACTATCTTCAGGACTGTCAAACACGAACGTGGTAAATACTTCTATGGCCTGTGGCCCTGCTATCGTTAGCAGCAGCGCTACCTTTCTTGCCTCCGGCTTTGTCTCAAGTCCCATAGTCGCAACATACAGGTGAAACTGCTGTTTGAAGGTGCGCCAGTTCTCGTCGACATTCCCCGTTAGTTTCAAACTTTCCGGTGGTTTCAAATCCATGTCTGAGTTTACTCCTGGTACCATGTCATGTTCGTGTTCCAAGGATGAGGCCGTGTTGTTAGCAAGTAACTTAGTTTTTTAATGTCTCATGTTCTCAACAACATACATGGCTTAATTCAGTCTTGCTCTAACCTGTGATATGGTATGGTACATTGACTACTAACCAGTACTGCCGCCTAGCGGTCAAGCATATCATAACATCCAATCATAACATGTTCCTTTAAAAATCCATTGTGGAGAAAAAAGCTTTTCAGCCGTGCAACCTAACCTGTCACCACTTTAATGTCAATCAATCTGTTTTTGTGTTGTAATTGGGTCATTTTCAAATTAACAGCCAATCTAAGTCGTTTCACCAAAAAAACAAAAAAGGGGCGGGACATGTGGCGCAGGTCAAGGTAGTGTGTTTTGCTCAGATGTACTGTTGTGGTGAAGGGAGAGAAGAGCAGAGTGTAACGGAGAGTTTTATGAGTTTTATCTGGAAGGTCGACTACCCGTTGGTCCTGATAATAACTTGTTTCATAACCAGAAAGAAGGACGTGTGGAGAGAGAAGAGAGGTCGGAGCATTTTTTTTTCTTTCCCTGATCTCCCTGTGGATGGATCCGCATATTCCCGGTTTCTTCCTGCCATGCCTGTGACCCTGTGATGATGTGTACATGCTTAACGGTGACTGCCATTGCCCCTGTGACTACTATCCCCCACTAACAATTCATGTGGATTCGTGAGTACTAAATGAACTAACTGAATTTGCACGTGCTTTTATTTTCTGCTCTTGCGGCCATTACAGTTTTTAGGCCTCACCGCACCCCAGCTTCAAATCATGCCTGCAACGTTTTTTATTTGAGTGATTAAAGACTGAAAGTGTGTGTGTGTGGGCCCACAGGTACATTTGAGTGATTGTGAGTACATTTGAGTATTTAAAAACTATTATTTGTATTAATTGTTTTTGAAAAGGTAGCTTTTGGCTAAAAAAGATACGTGAAAGGTAACTATACATGATTTGAAGAATATGTGAACAGCAGTTGAACATGGGTCAGTCGGTCCTAAGAATACTTAAAACGTATACTCTGATTTAAAAAGATATGCATTTTGGTAAAAAGGTATTTTGGTGTAACTTAAAGAGGATTTAAAGACCGTGTAAAGTGAAAATATATTTGTGTTCTGAGTTAGTCACATCACAGACAGATGTGTTATTAACCATCCTTCCAAATTTGAATGCTAGAAAAATTGTCTAAGTATGTAAAATTATCTTTTAAAATCATGAAAAATCAAGCACTTCTCTGTGCTGCCAAACGCTGGGGGCGTGTCTGCTGAAGGCGCTGGAAACACACCCACGCGCGGAAGGGGGCCGCCTCCGTGTAACATAGCAACAGTAGCAATGGACGCTCGCGCTAACAGCATTGCAGTGACCCAGCCCTACATGTTTGAGCCATCAGAGCCAGACACTGACTCGGAGTCAGACAATGAACATGCACAATCTCGTGCCTCACAGTCTGCAACAGAATGGTAATGTATTTCTCCTATTTATGCAAGTTAGCAATATGTATTACTGACTCTCTGCTATGGGATACTGACGCCGAGCTAGCAACCGAGTTAGCTGCCGAGGTACGCTCCCACTGACTAGCTAAAAACGTTAGGGTTTCATGTAATGAAGAATTGTGATTGTTTTGTCTGTTTACAGATTAAACACTTGATTTTTATTACTGTTTCGTTAATTTAATTACTCCTTTTGTTTATACCTAATAAAGGTAGTACTAGTATTTCTTTCTAAGAGTGTAGTGGGTGGTAAACCCAAGTAAATTCAGTTTGTCCAGCTTTGAAAGGAGGCAGTTTACTCGTTTTTTCAGATCACACTACTCAACAAATGTGGGGAAACGCATTAGGTAACTAATTAGACTACAAAAAAGTTAAATATAACACTAACCAGTTTCACTTAGTCAGTTACTTACCTGTCTTCTGATTAATTTGTGGATTGCTGAATGTCATCATTATAACACACAGGCTGAATAAGACAATATGCTTCAACTGATTAGGTCATCTTGCTGAACCGGGCTTCATACTGAACTGACAACTGAAATGGTTAACATTCGTCACACTGTGATTAAAAATGTACTTGTGCAGGTGCACATGTGGAGAATGCAGAACAATGCCCATAGAGGTTGAAAATGTCTGCTGCAAGGAGCTGAATGCTGTATGTAAATAAAAACTGTTTTTCACAATAATAATTCAAATAATGAATACATAAGCAGCAGCATACTAGATGTCTAGCACTAAAACACCTATTACACATATTCCTATAGGTTCAGAGTAGATGTGGAGAGCTGCCTGAAGAGCCACGCTGCATGACTCTTCATCCAGGCTTGGAGCCAGTCTGCCTGAACCCCTACTCCCTGCAGAATGCCCTAAACATTTATCAGGCAGATCATGGACCACTGGCGGAAAAGGAAAGATCTGGGTAACGTAGACAATATAATAATTGTTTTACTGATTTCGGATATTTATAAATTACACTTGTGTTGATCAAATGACATGCCTTTCAAAGAGAGGTAAGGTTTAGTACCCGGGAATAAACTTACATCATTTATACAATCATATTATAGTTGACTAATGTATACAGTGTATTTCATTTACACTCAAAGCACATGAGTGATGCTTGACTGTATCCATTTTAATCCTTCATCTTCCTGAGCTATATATAAACTCTCATGTTGGACAGATTGCAAACAATAAATACTAGTTCATTCTGTAGCTGTTTTTCACTACATAGTAAATCAACCAACATGTACATCACCTTGATATATAGATGTATAAACTGAATGCACATGATTGGACATTTATACAAGCAATCACTAGATTATTATTATTATTTCTGAAAATGTAGCTGTGTGGTCGTGGAAATTCCTTGGAAACTGCTGTCCATTTTCTTGTCCATCCATTTAGCCAATATGATGAGGTAGACTGCAGGTTGATGAATCAAACTCATCTTCTGAGGTCCCAATCTGTAAGACATGACAAAAAATGTGGAGGGAAACAAATAAGTTCAGTTTGGTTTCAGATAGGTTCTTCTAAAAGACAACACATGTCAATAATGTTTTGTGAAAGACAGCTCCAGTGTCAAATTTGATTACACAGAGGACAACATACCAAAAGTAAACATACATAAAAATATAAATCAAAGTATTTTTCTACATTTTTTATTACAGGCGTGCTCGCTACCTGGCCTACAGGAGTTTTGTGTCCTGGTGCTGGGGATACCTGGGAAAGGACAACCGGGTTGTCATCCCCTCCTGTGTTGTCCTCTGCATTCATCAGGAGTACCCTGATGAAGATGGGGAATACACAGGTTTTAAACCTCCCCTTTAGATTGATTTATTATTTATAGTTTATTGCTTACATATATTATTTGTTTATAAAATGTGTCCAATATAAAATAAATGTATTATTGAGTAATGATATATTTGTGTGTGTCACAACTTCTTTTACAATGGAGGCTGGTGGAGCTCTGGTCCTGAGATTGGCTGAGGCAGGAGTAGGCTTGGGCGGTATAAAGGTGTTGCAGTATACCAAGGTGCTTTCTGAGTGCTTCATACTGTTATAGTGGTTTAATTTCAAATGTTTTAGTCACCACGGAAATTAGTCGCCAGAAATGTGTAATAAATACCATACACCAAGGTAAATGTCTGGAAGCTATGAAGGCTTGAAAAAAATATATACCGCCCAAGTCTAGGCACAAGGTAAGTCACAGGAACAGTGGCTGTCAGATATGCTGGAGGAAGACACTGAGACCTGTACATGGGAAAAGAAAACAGGAATAAGGAAAAGAGACATTAGGCTGTCATCATGAACACTGCATACATACACACAACATACCTCGTGGGTACCTCGGAAGCCACTTTGACGCTCATTTTAGGTGTCCCTCGGTCCATGTTTTACATTACACACAAACGTAAAACCTCAGTCTACATATAATTCCTTGTCATAGCTATATTGGTGCACATAAAATATTACCTGTCGGTTACCATTGTGTTGTCAGATGGATGACGCACAGGGAATAAGGCCAAATTATGTCACGATTACATGCATGCTAACATTACACGGGCATGACAGGGTGCATGATGTAAAATCACTTTCAGGATTTGCACATTCAGCAAAATGCATTTAATTGCCTAAATGTACAGTATTATAACTTATAAGCACATAACGTTACTTACACTCTCTGACGGGCACATAATGCCGGTGGCGGTGATGATGGCACCTGCTGTCGGCGGGATGGGAGGATGTAAGCCGGTGAGGGAGACGGTCGGTGGCGGTGATATAGGCACCTGCTGTCGGCGGGATGGGAGGACGTAAACCGGGGAGGGAGACGGTCGGTGGCGGGCACGTAATGCCAGTAGCACCTGCTGCCGGCGGGACGAGAGGACGTAAGCCGGGGAGGGAGACGGTCGGTGGCGGGCACGAAGCCGGGGAGGGAGACGGTCGGTGGCGGGCACGTAATGCCAGTAGCACCGGCGGGACGAGAGGACGTAAGCCGGGGAGGGAGGCGGTCGGTACGGCACCTCTAAACAGACACAACGGACTGCTCAAAAATCCCGACTTCCAGTGAAGATGCACACACGAGGAGGAGTCATGACTAGTTAGCTAGCTGAGAGCGAGCTGGAAAACGACTGAGGCTAATGCGCTGAATGTATTTATACTGCAGCAGCAGCAGGGGCGGGTTTATGATAATTACCGCCGCGTTACGTAACGCGGCGGAGATTTCAGACCCGCCTACTAAATCCTGACACAGAAATCTGGAAACACAGTTTGTGAAGCCTAGCTCCACAATTCAAATCTAAATGGTTGAAATGCTTTTTACACCTTTTTTAGAAATACATTTATGACCTATTTAATGTGTTTAGAAGAAAATGTCTGATTTCACTTTACACGGTCTTTAAAGGTATTTTGATACTGAACTTAAAGGTGTGAACTTGAATTTTTGAAGCTTAAAGGGTAAAGGTTTAAAAAACTTTAAAAAGCCTGATATTTCATTTTGTACATTTTATCTAGAACATTTTGAGTATTTTATATTTTTATATTATTTCATTAAGAGTTACCAATTATTATTTCATTTTGTAAATAAATATCCGTAAAAGGATTACTGCATTTAAAGGACAGTTGTGTGGTGTCATTAATTTGGTTGAGAGTCAAGAGATAAATAAAAGGGTAACACATAACAAACAGTTCAATAACGAACTCAGGCCCTGTCCCATAGTACTAACCACTCTAGATAAATTATTATAAGCTACATGGGACCTGGGTTACATAGAGAACAGATTTGCTCCGCTTTTACAAGACCCTGACTCCCCAAAAGAAAGGTCATCTTCCAGCACCAGAGAAAGGTATGTGGCTAAATAAAACTAAAAGGCCGCAGAAAGAGCTAACCACTGGGCCTCAGATGCTGATAGTGGTTGACGGAGCTGTGAATAAGATAAAACACTTTTTCAACAAAAACACCAAACAACATGGTGTCCGATATCGCAGAGAAAATTCTGGAAATCACTGCTGAGCATCTGACAGTGAAATCTCTCATCATACACACAGGAGCACTTGATGTTATCAAGCAACAATCAGAGGTACTGAAACGGGATTTTAATGATCTGCTGAACAAAGTTCGATGTCTGAATACTGAGGTGTTTATCAGTGGACCTCTACTGGCAGTTCGGCGAGGAGATGAGAGATTCAGCAGGCTGATGATGCTCAACAGATGGCTCAAAGATACGTGTGCCGCTCAATCAGTGAATTTTATTGACAATTCCAACATTTTTTGGGAACCCAGACACCTCGGTAGGCAGATGGATTTTGCCTTAACAAGTCAGGAGTACAGCTGTTAAAGGGGCTAAATGCGATTTCAATTTCACCGCTAGACGTCGCAGCTCTGGACTGCGTGCAACCAAAACCAAACCTGCCTGTTTTCAGTGAAGCACTTTCCATCCGTGACGAAACAGCTGACTCAGAACACAACGGACCGTTGTGACGTCAAGTAACAAAGTAAGTAATACAAGCTAGAGTAACGTAGTAGTAACATATTTCTAAAGTAGTGTAACAGTTATTAGCTTTCCGATGCTAATGTTCGCTAACTGCTAGTAGTTGAAAATTAACAAGCTGAATATAGTAGCCAAGCTAACAACTTCACACTGATCATTTCTGTTGGATTTTATGAGCACTGCTGGCAAACAGACATTTTAGTTTTTGTGCAATTGTGAAAATATTGACCAAGACGTGTTTTGCTAGTGTAATGTAGCCAGTCTGGTTCATCAACTGTCTCTGAGGTAGCTAATGCTAAGTTTGTTCCTTATAAAATTATAACATTATATTATTATTGTTGCTGCTCTCTTCATAACTGATAGTTTGATATTGATTTTGTTAAGGGCAGCAGCATCATGTCTGCTGAGGCAGAGGAGCCGGTGTGAGCTGCTCAGATGAGAAGAAACAGAGGTTTGTATCATCTGTTTCTATCCATTTGAAGTCAATTGTAAAATATCAACATAGTGTGAAACGCCAGTTTTTCCAGTGTGTCTACACCATGATTTACTTATCAGTGTACGTGTTGTTCATCTTTTACAGAGCCTGCTTCAAGACTTGACCCTGGAAAGAGCCTTTTGGACCTGAGGCCAGGGCTGGTTTATGATGCTCAACTGCCATACCATACCTACCTCTGACATCTGCAGCAACATACACCCCAGATTTACAGGAACATGCATCATTTAGAGATCAAAGGCAACTCAGTCCTGTTCAGTAGACTCCTAACATGTTTAATTAATCATTTATAATAATTTATGTTCAGAAGTTATTGTTTAGCCTATTGTTCATTAATGAGTAAACAAATATTCTTCAAAAAATTATGTGTGGATCTGCTTCATTCATTAATAACAGAATTGTGAAACACCATAAGTTTTCTGCTTTGTGGTAAACAGTACATCAATTTACATTTCACTAGTGTATGGTCAGTGATTGAATTACACTCTCTAAGCCAAGGGTCTCAAACTCATGAGCTGGGGGCCACTATTGGCATTGTCATCTCAGTGGGGGGCCACTTCAGACGTACATATATATAATAAAAGTCATAATTATTTCTGAAAACAGGGTTTATTTTCAACTATTGTATAATAACAATATTACACAAGTAATAAATTCACAAGTGCAAATATTTTTGGTCTGATTCTTCAAAAAACTATAGGCCTAACATTTAATGAACTGATAGCCTAACACTTCTGTTAATATTGTCTTCATAACACTCACAAAAAGTGAGTCTTGCTTCAATAATATAATAACACAACTATTAAATTCACAGTAACAGAAAAAAGACTCTAGCTTTGTGCACATTTTAACAGTTAGTGCATTTTTTTCCCCACCTTAAATAACTTAACATTTCACTCAACATTTGTGGTTTATTTCTTGCTGGATACCTGCGAGCGCTTTTGTTCACAGAGCTGAGCTACATTTACTCTGATGGACGTTGCAGTTGAAACTCTGAGTACAGACTCAAGATGGGCATCTGTAAGCCTCGTTCTGTACTTGCTTTTATTAAAGTTCATTGCAGAAAACAGTTTCTCACACACATATGTGCTTCCAAAAAGACACATAACATGACTGAAAACTCTGGACAGCTCTGGGAATGATGGGGGCAGCTCTCTGAGGAACTCACCAGTCTTGTCTGCTTTTCCCTGTGCCTCTCTGAATTTAGTTTTCAGCTCACTGTTGCACTGTAAGTCAATAAGTTCAGTTTGCAACATGCTGGGTACACTCTCCACGTCAGCTGAGAAGGGGTCTGCAAACAGCTGGAAAGTGTCACTGTGCGCCTTGAAATCTGCAAATCGCTCATCAAACTCTTGCTGCAGGTTTTCAATAGCAGAGACATATTCATCACCTTCGAATACTGTTCCCTCTTCTGCCAATGATCTGCATGCAGAGAAATGGCAGAGGTTTTTTGCAGACAGTTGAGCTTTCCACAGTCTCAGTTTTGTGCAGAAGGCCTTCACGCTGTCATAGGCTGTTGTGATGAGCTGACCAGGACCCTGCAGCTTTAAGTTCAGGATGTTTAGTTGTTGTGTTATATCCACAAGGAATGCCAGATCCATTACCCACTTTGGATCATCTAGTTCACGAACATCCAGTCTGCCGTCCTCCATGAATTTCTTAATTTCAGCTCTTAGCTCAAAAAATCTCCTCAGCACATTCCCTCTGCTGAGCCAGCGAACCTCAGTAAAATACAGTACATCACCATACGATGCTTCGATATCTTCCAAAAAAGCCCGAGACTGGCGGTGCTGTAAACCTCTGGACTTGATGTAATTCACACACTTGACGACGACAGACATGACGTGTTCAAATTTCAAACATTTGCTGGACAGCGCGTGCTGGTGTATAATGCAGTGCAGGGCGATCGCTGGGTCTGAGTTCTCCTCCGCTAACTTTCTCTGAACCAGCGCAACCATTCCTTTTTTTTTCCTGGTCATCGACGGTGCGCCGTCGGTTGTAATTCCCACCAATCTGTTCCAGGGCAGACCAAGCCGCTCCATTGCGTCACACAGTTGCTGAAATATATCTTTCGCTTTAGTGTGGCCATGCATCGGACACACACTCAGCAACTCTTCTGTCACTTCAAACCTGTCATCCACTCCCCTGATGAAAATTGCAAGCTGAGCTTTGTCGGTTGCATCGGTACTTTCGTCAAGTGCCGTAACTGTTCATAGATATTACCTGGAAGTCCATTAATCCGCTCTGCCACAGTATTCGCCGACAACGAAAGGTTGTTGAACAGGCTTTTCTTTTCGGGACACAGAATATCAGCAACTCGTAGCATGCAGTCCTTCAGAAACTGACCCTCGGTGAATGGCTTTCCTGCCTTCGCGATTAATTCGCTGACCACGTAACTTGCTTCCAGGGCAGCATCTGCTTCCTTAGCAGCTTTGTGGAACAGTTCTTGCTGGGATAACAGTCCTTTTTGTAGCTGCTCGGCTCGCCTTTTCCTGACGTCGCCGCTGTATTTATCATACTGCTTTCCGTGTTTAGTCGTGTAATGTCGCTTGAGATCATATTCCTTCAGAACGGCAACTTTCTCTTTACATATTAGGCAAATGCCATTTCCACCGAACACACGAAAAAAATACTGTGACGTCCACCTTTCTTGGAATTGTCTGTGTTCGTCATCCACTTTTCTCTTGCTTTTGGAGAGCGACATCTTGAGCTTCTTCCACTATTTTCCTTTTCTTCTTCGGCGCTGCGTAACGGTTTACTTTTCTTCTTCGGGGCTGCTTTACGATTTACTTTTCTTCTTCGGCGCTGCTCTTTCATGTCATCAGCACTTCCTGTGAAATCATGAATTTTATTATTTATTGTAGCCTATTACTTATTTATCATGTATTAACTATTATTTAAATTAAATTGCACACAAAAGTATTCTTGTATGGTGGGAAGGGGACTTGAAGGGCTAAATTGCTTTGAACTATTAATGTCAAGTCACGGGCCGGAGCTAGGGGGGCTGCGGGCCGGATGTGGCCCCCGGGCCGGGAGTTTGAGATTCCTGCTCTAAGCAGTAGTGAACTAAGCCAGTGTTATCTACAGTGTTATCAAGGATAATGTTGAAATGGATGAAGCATGAATATAATCTCAAATAATGTCAAGTTTATTGGTGAGCAGTATTGCACAGTCAATTCCAGAAAACAATCATAAATACTACTTTTTTTTTTAGGTATACATCACCTTTCTCTTCTTGCTGTAACCATCTGCACAAAAAAAGGTCAATTGTATCTGTATCTGTACAATCTACACTGAAGTTGGAATGAAAACAAAACTCCACTGTCATACACATTGATGTATTACAGTTCTGTTTTAACATCTCAAATGTGGTTTACTGCCCCTTCAGTTTATAACAAACACATTAGACAATAGATCAGAAGCAAATCAAATTCAGAAATAATGACAATAATGACACCATGTAAGGTTTATGATCTGTAGTGACAAAGTAGCAGCATGCAAAGTGTAATTCAGTATGGTTTGTCCGCTTTTGTGGCCTGCTGTGCTCAAAGCCACTGATGAGGACGCGATGAGGACGTGATGAGGACAGGACAGAGAGTTTGAAGAGTAGCTCCTGGTGTTATTCCTTCCATCACACAGCATCTGCCAGTCTTCCAAGGTGGAGTAACAGCAGTATTGGGCATTATGACCTGAGGAATGCAAGACAAAAAATGTAACCTGTGTATAACATATTTCAGAGCTGTAATCTAAACAAACCCAACATGACAAACAATTCTCACATTTAAAAATTTCACAATTGCTAAACTGTCAATTACAGTAAACTTCTTCAGTTATAGAAAACACAAGTAGTTGTCAGACCAAAATGTCTATCATCTTTATCAGAGTAACAGTCACAGTATTTCATCACCAGTCCAATAGCCTGTTTATTATTTTTAGGACAAAAATATCTTACTTTACATTTAGTCAAAAATTTCTGAAATAGCAAGGACTGGTCCATGGTTAGCATTATTATCATCATCATCATCATCATCATATATGTACTGCCCTGACAGTATTACAACTAACATTAAACAAGCAGGCCATACATATGTTCATACTCACTTCTCTCCCTTTGTGCTGAGAATACCAGTGCAAAGTTTATGGAGGCTATAGCTATGTCACCAACTGTGAGTGCAGTGTCAGTTGATGAACTCCTGGATAAATTTAACTGGAAAATCTCAAATGTCATGGATGCTGTTGCACCTATTAAAACTAAGACGACCTTGATCAGAAAGAAAACACCATGGAGGAACACTATGATGATAAAGGCTTTAAAAACAGAATGCAGGAAAGCAGAGCGTAAGTGGAGAAAAACTAAACTTCAAATTCACCTTGACCTCTACAAACAAAGTCTTTGTAATTTTAAATATGAGTTACTCAAAGCTAGACAGCAACACTTTTCTGAAATAATTAATAAGAACATCAACAACACTCGTACTCTGTTTGCTAAGGTTGATAAGCTTACAAACCCCCCTCAACAGATAGCTTCAGAACTCCTTTCCACAGAAAAATGCAATGAATTTGCTTTGTCAGTGAAAAAATCCAGTCCATAAGGTTAAATATCAACACAAATCAACAAAACAATAAAATGATGCAGTCCCTCAGACCTCCCAGGAATAACTCAACTACAATGTCAGAATTTAAAACAGTTGACCAAAAAACCATAGAGGAAACAGTGCAGCATCTAAAACCATCAACATGCTGTCTTGACACAATGCCATCAGATTTCTTTAAAACTATTGTGAACTCTGTCCAAACAGATTTGCGACAAGTAATAAATAGCTCACTTCAATCAGGTGTGTTTCCTAAACTCCTAAAAGTGGCTGCCATTAAGCCACTCTTAAAAAAGAGAATGCTGGATGCTTCCATGTTAACCAACTACAGACCTATCTCAAATCTTCCTTTTATAGCCAAGATAGTTGAGAAAGTGGTTTTTAATCAACTCAGTAATTTCTTGAACTCCAGTGGCCTTTTTGACAAATTTCAATCAGGCTTCCGACCTAACCACAGTACAGAAACAGCTCTTATTAGAGTGTTAAATGACATAAGGTTGAACACTGACTCAGGCAAGGTGTCAGTTCTGGTCCTGTTGGATCTCAGTGCTGCGTTTGACACTGTGGATCACAGTATACTGTTGAACAGGTTGGAAACTTGGGCAGGACTCAGCAGAACAGTCCTAGACTGGTTCAGGTCCTACTTGGAAGAGCGGAGTTATTTTGTGACCGTTGGAAGTTATGAATCTGATCGAGTGGCTATGACATGTGGAGTTCCTTAGGGGTCAGTTCTTGGACCCCTTCTGTTCAGTCTATATATGCTGCCCTTGGGTCAAATTCTGCAGAACTCTAATGTAGACTATCACAGTTATGCAGATGACACACAGATATACCTAGCACTGTCCCCAGATGACTACAGTCCAATACAGTCATTGTGTCACTGTTTAGAGCAAATAACTAATGATGAACCAAAATGTCCTTCAATTAAATCAGGACAAAACTGAGGTCATTGTTTTTGGCAATAAAGAGAAGAGGATTGCTGTCAGTAAACATCTCGAGTCACTCTCTCTAAAAACTACGGACCAAGTCCGAAACCTTGGCATGCTGATACACTCAGATTTGACTTTCAGCAGTCATATCAAATCAACCACCAAAACAGCTTTCTATCAGCTTAAGAACATATCCAGAGTGAAGGGTTTTATGTCTCAAACAGACCAGGAGAAGTTGATTCATGCTTTCATTCAGATTCAGCTCATTCAGAATGCTGCAGCTCGAGTTTTGACCAGAACAAAGAGATCAGAGCACATTACTCCAGTTCTGAAGTCTTTACACTGGCTCCCAGTCAGCTACAGTATAGAATAGATTTTAAAGTTCTGCTACTGGTCTACAAATCACTGAATGGTTTAGGTCCAGAATACATGAATGACATGTTAGTAGAATATAAACCCAGTAGAGCTCTGAGATCTACTGACTCAGGTCAGATAGTTGAGCCCAGAGTTCAAACTAAACATGATGAAGCAGCTTTTACACAACTGGAACAAACTACCAGCAGAACTGAAATCAGCCCGAACTGTGAACACTTTTAAATCCAGGTTAAAAACATTTCTCTTCTCCTGTGCTTATGAATGAGCTCTTTTAAAGCACTTTACATTTTAATCTTTCATTTGCACTCTATGTCCTTTTAATGATTTTAAAGCTAATTTATTATTTTATGCTGCAATCTTATATTTAGTGCTCTATTCTAGCATTTTATTTATGTCTTTCTATTTTTCTGTACTTTGTTTTTATTATGGGGGGGGGGAGTTAATTGTATGTTTTAATGTTTCTGAAATTACATGTTTTTCTGTTTTATGTAAAGCACATTGAGTTGCCATCTTGTATGAAATGTGCTATATAAAATAAAACTGCCTTGCCTTGCCTTGCCTATAACGCCATCACTGGTCCTATCTGGGTCCTACTCTGCTGGAGACACAACAGCTGAGAGGAGCGAGTGAGAGGATGTTCCTGTAAAGGTCCCGCCTCCAGAAACTGAGCTTATGTCTGTGTTTTGGAACTATTTCCAAATGGATAGTAAATTTGCGATTTGCAATGACTGCAAAGCAGCGTAATAAATATGGCAGCTGTCGCTGACACGAAACAGGCAAGTACGCTAACAGTTTTCCACGCTGTTGACTGTGCAACAACGCCTGGCCAGATGTGTCTAATCCATCATCATGAGAATTCAGAAAGATGGGAGGAAACAATACAGTACCGGATACACTGGCATCTGGGGTCTGAAAAACATCTGGCTGCAAACTGAAGGAGGTTTGGTTAGGTTTATCAGCCTCCTCACTAGAAGTCACCAGCAGCTGCAGAATCTCCGCCCACATCCAAGAACCGACCAGATCATTACCCAGAATGACAGAAATTCCTGTGATAGGCAAAGCGGACCACACAGCCAACTCAGCCTCACCCTGGAACAACTCACATTGGAGCATACGCAGCACGGGGGGGGGGGGGCTTTTGGGGCTTGAAATTACAGTGTGTAATTTGTGTTGTTTTTTGTGGTATCTAGCAGTGAAATTCTAGATCTCACCCCTCCCTTTCCCAAAATCTTTGATGCTACGGTGGCCTTCGGGGACAAGCTATTTGCTAAAGTCAGAAGTTCATGAACGAGCATGACACGCTCAGCCTTCAAGCATCTCTAAGTGATGAGGTGAAGATGTATTTAGTTATAACCAGAATAATAAGAATAATGATATCTGTAATATACATTTCTTTTATTTGACATAAACATGTTTGAACATCCTTTTCAGTCTCCACAATAAAATAATGTAAAAATGCAGCTTTTAGTGTGCAGATAAACATTTTGATGAGATCCAGGGAGTAGATGTGTCAGACCATTATATACTATACTAAAAGGCAGGGACTCAAAGTCAGAAAAGGGAAACATGTGCGCGCAATTTTTTTTTTTCCGGTCCTTTACACAATATGGAAATGAATGTAAAATTTAAAAATAAAGTGCTAATAGAAAGCTAACTACTTAGCTGTGTCCTGTGTAGGTGAAAGTGATATGCAATTGCCATTTATTTTGTGTCAACAAATGATTGTCAACATGAGTAATAATACAGCTTATATCCCCAGAATGCTGAAATTACTATATTATTATTATTATTATTTTGTTAGTCCGAGTAGTAGCAAAGTCACAATAAACTTTATATCTAAACCTTGGACCTGTACTTCAGACATGTAGTGAAGGAAATATGATCCGCCGTAAACACGGTGCATTTTATTTTGAAAATTAACCCGGTGTTTTATTTTGTATTTTGTACACGATTTCCTGTCCCGCACGATCTGCTCTGTGCTGATTTGATGCGCCGTGCTCCCACGTCCAGCAAAAACAGAAGTTGACACATTGACTAAAATAGAGCGTTTTTCTGAAATATTACCCATATTTAAACACGTTGAATAAGTGGACGGAGACTAGTTGGACCATAACTCACAGGTTCACGTTGCTCCACTGTCACGTCTCCTCAGTTATCCATGGTGCATCTCTCTCTCTCTCTCTCTCTCTGGCGGCTCTGTGACCGAGCGGAGCCGCAACGGATAAAGAAGCAGTGACTCAACACACTCAACAACCGCCGTTTTTTTTTTACATCCCTAACAGGAATTAATTAATGTTATTTAAAACACACACACAGGGCACTTTTTAATACGAGGCAAAAAGGGCAGGGGCTCAAGCACCCCTAGGGCCCTATGTGTGCACGTGCCTGCTAAAAGGTATCCAGTTTACTGTTCTGGTCTCGTTCTTGGAAGATCTCCTTGTAGTAGATGTTGGCCGAGGTAGACATGAAGCACTGGAGGAGCAGGAAGTGACCCACAGAGCTGTGTGTAGAGAGCAGCTGCTTGAAAACTGCTTCTGTTGAAGACAGTGACATTGCACAGGAAGTTAGTTGACTAGTTTATATTTTATGCAGTTATACATGTGAAAATAGCGCTGTTTAACCAAAGTAGGAGTTAGAGGGGAAGTTAATATACTACAAAGGCAAATAAATGTGTATCACTTATGTGTACCTGGTGGGTGCAGGTATTGTCGGGGGTTCATCCGGTTCAAGGCTCGTGTTTCATGGCATTACTGCTCCACTTGTGAGTCTCCCCTTTCCTCTCCTTGCAGCTCTGAGATGTATGCATAGGTTTTTTTCAGATTTCACAGCATATACACTGTATCTTCTAGCATTTTTATTTGCAGTCTTTTCAAACAGCTATTAAACAAATTTCATCCATTCAATATCAGTTATTCTTTCTAACAACTGGCAACCTTTGGTGCAGATGTAAATAAATAATCACTTACATTGCTTTTCCTTCAGCTGTTTTCACTGTTGGTCTGTTCAGGTGGAAGCTGCAAGCAGAACTCTGGAATGCCTCGAGGTCTGCAGTTGATCTGATTGAACAAAAATATAAAATTGATTAATATGATTAAAAAATAACCACAAATAGTATAATGCACAACTAAATTTTCCATCATATACAAATGAACAAGAAATCATATTTATTCATATGTTATGTGCTCATCAGAAACTGCTTAGTTATGTTAGCTGTCTTACAACACAACCAAAAAAAAGGTTTATAGGTTTATGTCTTTCAGTCAGTTGAAGAAAATTAACTGAAAACCAAACAGATAATAATTTCAGAAATGGGTATAGCTGGAGAAATATTACAACAGCAAGAAAAGAAGTCACACACTCCTGTAATACATTATGTTACATCCGAAGATGCTGGGAGTCTCGGTTCACCTAGATAAATATAACGCTACCTATAGAAACAACTGAAATGTTGACTGATGAATGTAAAACATTTTATTAGAAATTACATATTGCTCAAAATAGAAAGGGGGAAATGTGTTGTGTACTTGGGGAGGAAAGCTACTCAAACACAAGTACACAACCATGGACATAGGTTTGCATAGGGACGGTAGGGACATGACCCTACCAACTTTTCAGGAGGCCCAAATTGTCTCTACAACTTTTAAGCAACCTTATTTGCATTATCTTTGGAGTGCAGTTATATAGGTCATTTAGATTATCTTCCCATATTTTGCAAGGATAGACTTGACCCGACCATTATTGAGTGAATTATTTGCATTATGTTCAGAGTCACATTTACCCCTTTTTCACCATCGTGAATGTGCCAGTCCAATTTTCTTTTTCAAGTCTATGTTTCAAACTCACGTTTGATTGGCTCATTTGGCTGATGACCGAACAAACGCCCACCCACCCCCACACGCAGGCACACACTGTACAGACAAATAATAATAATAATAATAATAATAATGATAATAATAATAATGCATTTAATTTAAAGGCGCCTTTCAAAGCACTCATGGTCACCTTACAAGGCACATATAACACAACAACAGTACATCAAACAATATAAATCAGGTGATATTTAGTGCAAAGATAAATAATAAATATGAATGTGATTTCAAAGTGCATTAATACAATAAATAAACAAGAATGAAGATTGCATAGTTAGTGGGAGACAGAGTATGCCATTCTGAATAGGTGCGTTTTCAGGCAGGATTTAAAGGTGGAGACAGAGTCTGAAGTGCGAATGTCAGGTAGGAGAGAGTTCCATAGGCGGGGGGCTGATCGGCTGAAAGCTCTTGACCCCATGGTGGTTAAGTTGGCAGATGGGGCGAAGAGCTGGTTGGCAGAGGAGGATCGGAGAGTTGGAGAAGGTGTGTAGATGTGAATAAGTTCAGAGAGGTACGATGGTGCCAGGTTGTGAAGGATCTTGAATGTGAGGAGTAGAATCTTAAAGTCAATGCGGGATTTGATAGGGAGCCAGTGAAGTTGCTGCAGGGCAGGAGTGATGTGTTCAATAGAGGGAGTTCTGGTTATGATACGAGTGGCTGCGTTCTGTACCAGTTGGAGTTTGTGGAGAGATTTCCGCGGAAGACCAAAGAGGAGAGAGTTACAGTAGTCCAGACGAGATGTGATCAGGGTGTTTACCAGGATAGCGGTGCAGGTTGGTGAAAGTGAGGGACGGAGACGGTTGATGTTACGTAGATGGAAGTATGCAGACCGAGTAACGCTATTTATGTGGGCTTCAAAGATAGTGTGTTATCCAGGATGACACCCAGGATCTTTACTTGGGGGGATGGAGGAACAGTGGAATTGTCGATGGACATGGAGAAAGTGTTGAGTGTTGCTAAGGTTGATCTGGTACCAATGAGGAGGACCTCAGTTTTTTCGGTGTTGAGTTTAAGAAAATTGATTTAATTTCCAGTAAGCAGTCGGATAAAGCTATGGGTGGCAGAGTGGAAGTAGGCTTAGTGGAAAGATAGAGTTGGGTATCATCAGTGTAACAGTGGAATTGTATGTCAAATTTCCTGAGAATGTGACCAAGAGGCAGAAGATAAATAATGAACAGGAGAGGGCCAAGGACAGAGCCCTGGGGAACACCACTAGAGACTGGAGAGGAGCCAGAGCTCAGGTTCTTGATTTGAACAAAATGCAGTCCGACAGACATGCCGCCTCCTCCTCTTCCCCCTCCGAAGAGGAGGGATATTCAGAGTTACTTTTCCCCTGCAGCAGCAACTGTAAGTAACGTCACATTAGCAAAAAGACGTCACTAATGTGTCACTAATTTTACTACTGAAAGTCTGACGCGCATCAGAGTGGAGCATAACGTTAAACTGTGTGAACTGTAGTGAACGCGAGCAAGAAGCTGCTCAAAGAAACATGTCCTGTCTGTGTTTCACAGGAAAGCATCAGACAGTCAAAACACATGCTGCTGCTGTTTTTCTTCTTATAAAAGGCCTCGTTTAGGAGGAAGACATGTAGGCTAGATCATCATATATGTCATATTAACTTAAAGTGCTACACATTCTGAAATGGTCTAATAATCTTCCTGTCTAACCCAGTCTGGGTTAATACAGTCAGTACACATTTTTTTGCATTGATCATTGAGCCTACCTATTCATTAGATTCACATTCACAAGAAATGTAGACTCGACCCCGTCCAATCAGTTTGGTCTTTTTAATGTCCCGTCCCCAGCAAAAAATGTACATGCAGGTTATGCTATTATATTGTCCCTACCAATGTTGAGACCAAACCTACGCCCTTGTTCACAACGCATTTTCCCTCACAAATATTCACATAAGTTAATAACTGTGATGAGCAGACTTCTCCTCAGTTTATCTTTCACACTAAGTCATTACTCTGACCTACTGTCTTTAGCAAATTGCCTGTAGTAAATATCTTATTGGTCCATCCCATCCATGTGTTGTCTAACTACTACAGAAAATAAATTGATCTTTGGTTTATTAGCAAGACTCCACCTCTCTGTTGTCTTTTGGTCTGTTGGTGAGCTGGTTGGTGTTAATGTTCTGGTTCGTGATGTGTCGTACCCCTTGCCACGGGCGTCATGGGTCTGAATTGTTGAAGTGACCCTCGATCCTCCTCTTGTAGGCCTTCTTGGCGTCTCTAATGCCCCTCCATCCATCAACCTTACCTATTATAAAGAAAACCAAATGAATTAATGAATGTGTAACGGGTGGAGGTGGTAGGACCCAGTTGCAGCACAGAACACCAGTTTGAAATTATCTTTATTTTAGTCCGCAAGTTAACTGAACAGATACAGAATGTGTATGGCAACAGTCAGGGCTCAGGGGTCATCAAAGACAGAGTGAGCAGCAGGTAAGAATATGCCAGTAGCACTCACGGACATGAGGTTGACCAAGCTGGAAGTTCTGTGCTCTCCTGACAGGATCGAAGCCGGAGGACGCCACACAGCCACAGGCAAACAGGAACAGGCAATACTCGAGGTCAGGGACAGAAGACTGGTGCGTTTACCAGGGAAGACACAAGGAGAGAAGGTCAAAAACAAGTAGGGTGGAAATCAGGAAAACAGTCCTTGAATTAGTGCTGGAAGATCTGGCATGAAGGAAATGCAAAATGACGATCTTGCCATGAGTGAGGAGTGGAGAACTTCAACTACCTTGGGGTCTTGAGTGAGGGAAGGATGGAGCGTGAGATCGACAGGCGGATCGGTGCGGCGTCTGCAGTAATGCGGACTCTGGACAGATCCGTTGTGGTGAAGAGAGAGCTGAGCCGAAAGGCAAAGCTCTCGATTTACCAGTCGATCTTCGTTCCTACCCTCACCGATGGTCATGAGCTTTGGGTAGTGACCGAAAGAACAAGATCGCTGGTACAAGCGGCCGAAATGAGCTTCCTCCGTAGGGTGGCTGGGCTCTCCCTTAGAGATAGGGTGAGAAGCTCAGTTATCCGGAGGGAGCTCGGAGTAGACCCACTGCTCCTCCGCATCGAGAGGAGCCAGATGAGGTGGCTCGGGCATCTAATCAGGAGGTGTTCAGGGCACGTCCCACTGGTAGGAGACCCCGAGGAAGACCCAGGACACACTGGAGAGACTATGTCTCTCGGCTGGCCTGGGAACGCCTCGGGGGCCCCCGGAAAGAGCTGCTTCCCTGCTTAGGCTGCTGCCCCCACAACCCGACCCCGGATAAGCGGAAGAGGATGGATGGATGGACATAAATAAAATGCTAGAATAGAGCATTAAATATAAGATTGCAGCAAATAATAATTAGCTTTAAAATCATTAAAAGGACATAGAGTGAAAATGAAAGATTAAAATGTAAAGTGCTTTAAAATAAGAGCTCAATCATACAAGCTTGATTATAGATGGGGTGCAGCTGAGAGTCCAGGTGATTTACTGATGAGCTGAGCTGCACCTGAGTGCCCAGGTGAACAGAGTTAACTGATGAGGTGGGTGTGGCTGATTAGCAGGAGTAGAGCAGGGGTGTGTTGAATGGAAAGTTACCAGCAGAACAAAAACTGCACCGCCAACTAAACAGGTTAGCCTGATTGAATACAAACGTTTACATCGAGCCCAGCGGCGCTGCCTAACGCCAGTCTGCTGTAGCCTGAGTCACTGTCTGACCTTTCTCAGTCATTGAGTGCTCATCAGTCAGAATGGACATAAGAACGTTTTTCAAGATAACTCCATCCAGCCATGTCGTGTTACCAACCGCTGCTGCAGCATCATCAAGTTGTCTTCCAAATGCTGTTTCAGGTTGGTGGTAATGTAAAGCTAATTTTAAAGCCTAGCCTGGCAGCCCTCGCATAGGCTAACGCTAACGCCGAAATTATTATGAGAATCCCTGATGGAAAGTGATTTTTAATTTATTTTTAACTTTTAGTTTTTTTCCAAAATAATCATTTAGAATAAATAATTACTGCTTTTTCAAATAAATAAGTTTTTAATGATCAAGTAAAAGATATATATATCTATCTATCTCCTGGGGTGCTTGGAAAGTCACCCCCGCACTGCAGCAGGTCAGCCAATGGGAGACTGTTGCTGAGACAAAAAACACATAGCAACGCTCATAGTTACGCTCATCAGCTTAACCTGATAATGCAGCAGGCAACATCCCACATCACCAAAATCGGTGCTTTTTTTTCCAGATCTGGGTGGATTTGCTGCGTTTTTCTCCAGTTCATCCAAGCGAACCGCTGTGCTTGATAAAGTGGTGGCACACAGACTTCCTGGAGCTTCATCAACAAGTTGGAACTTTCACAGTTGTGCTGTTAACAGAGGCGATTCTGGCTAGTTTTGCGCCCTGGGCGGACCAACCATCAGCCACCCCCCCCCGACCACAAGCACAATATTGAACTATTTATGTTATTTTATTACATATGTTATTAAATACAAAAGTTAACAAGAGTAGAGAAAGAAATTAAGATAAATAAATGACATGTAGTATGTTAACACCAATGTAAATTGCACAAATCCTTCACCACACAAAAACAAGGTGAATAAATGAAATATAGTATGTAAAACTTTTTTTTTTTTTTTGCATTTTATTTATTTATTTATTTATTGCATTGTCACATAACCCAATAACTTACATGTAGCTATAACGGGTCTGTATTAATTTTATAAATGTATTACTATTTATTTGGAAGCAGCAGTTTGTGTTGTGTGGCCTGGGATCATAATCATCACAGGTCAGTCTACCCCCCCCCCTTGCTTTTCCTCTGAGAGTGAGACTCACTCACAACCTGCTCACAGCCTCTGCAGTCGCAAGTTGATCGCCCCCTCCCCTTTGCCTTTTCTTCTGACACACACAACCTGTATACATGACTCTCAGCAGCAAGTTGACGTGTCTAGTATAGCAGGGGCGCCTCATCGCCCACTGCACCAACTTGATGTGGAAATGAGCGGTATTAGTCAGAAAACTGGCGATTTTTTTTAATTTTTTTTTTTGAGAGCGCTCATGCGCCCCCAAGTAGATTGCGCCCTGGGCGGTTGCCCACATTGCCCATAGCAAAAACCGCCACTGGCTGTTAACACCATTTTTGAGCATAAGGACGACCTCCTGAAGTGTTTTCAGACCATCAGAGAGAACGGTGAATTTGATGCATAATTGCATAGTTTTTTCGTTACATTTTTTCACAAGATCATGGCACATGTAGACATGCTGTTTAACCAGCTGCAAAAGAGGAACATCATCACATCACAGGAGCCATTCAGAGGTTCACCAACAGCATACAAGCTATCAGGTAGGCTATGTCATTTTTCACATTGACTGATAAAATGTTTATGAAAAGAACAAACATAAATTACTTGTCTGAACACAGTAGAATAGCTCATAATTTTAATAATAATAACTAAGCCATTTTTCACAATGAATCCAGTTGGGATGAGCTATTAGAAGTATTAATGTAGTGACAATAAACAGAGCTGGACTCATTTTTTATCTCAAGCAGGTTGGTTTCTGAAACCGTAATTGTGCACAGTGACTTATGAATCATCTGTTTTGTATCAAGGAAGCCATCCGCAAAGAAACGGAAGGCACTAGGCCAAGAGGAGCAGCACCGGTTAGCTACAGAGGTAAGCTGTAACATTGGTCTATATATACCTTTGGTATCTTTGTTTGTCTTAAATTCCTGTATAAAACAGTTAGCCAGTTAAACAGTTATAAAACAGCTACTGAAGAAAGCAAACACGCCAAAATGTTTAGATGTAGTTATTTCATATTTATGATAGTTAACAATAAGCTGTCCTTGTTTTTCATACAATTATATGGTCAGTTTGTAAGGAGATACTTATTATATTTACATGGTGAGATATGAACATTAAATTCAACTGTTTAATATGTGTAGTGACCTTTTTTTAAAATGATGTATCATTTCATAGGTATATGATACCATTCTAAGTCATGCCAAGGACAGGTTCTCTTTCACCAAGCACCTCATCAGTGCCACTCTGCTGCAAGGAGCAAACACAGCGCAAAGTTCCCCAATTCAGTGCTGGCAACCACTGTGGAAGCCTACCTCACACTGGACAAGGCCAAACTGAAGACAGAATTGTCCTTGGTCTATGAAAATGAAGAGTTCAAGGTTTGCAGTGGCGCACTGGCTCTCTTTCAGGTTTTCATTGAAAACAACCTTCAGGACACATTCAGTGAGACAGTAAGTCTTCTAAAGAGTCTCATCACCACACCGATGACCACAGCAGAATCAGAGAGGTGCTTCTCTACTTTAAAGAGGATAAAAACATTCCTCAGGAACACCATGGCACAAGACCGCCTGAATGCACTGGCTATGCTCTCCATGGAGGAAAATCTCATACAGAACATTCCTGACTTTAACACCAAAGTCATTGAGAGGTTTGCCACTCAGAAAGACAGAAGAGCAAAGTCCGTGTACAAATAAGAGCACTCAATCACACACTCTTAAATTCACTCACTGTCAAACACTCACAAAGAAACACACTCACACATACTCACTCACAATTTTGTATTAGGAGTATTCACTAATGTTACATCTCATATAATTGTCATTATCTGTTGTTTTTAAAGGGAAATTAAATAATTATTGTTTATCGCTAAAACAATGGTATCTTTTGGTTTGGGTGCTTTTATTGGGATAGTTATCGAAAGCTTCTGGCACAGCCCCACCTAGAATATTTTTCACCAGCTGCCACGGCTCATTTATAATTCATAACAGCTAGCTTTCCTTGTTAACTAGCACCCAATGTTTTCTTACACCATTAAAGTGGTGGTTTGTATTTATTATTTTAATTCATTCAAATAGTTTAAGGCTAACTATTAGCTTTCTAGTTATGTTAAATTGTATTTCTGTAGATTATATTTGGACCTATGCATGTGAATGACTGGATCATTTGCATATTGTTTTGTGGTTAATACATAGGCCTAGAACAGGGATGGGCAACTTAAATGATGGAGGGGGCCACATTTTTTCATCCACACTAACAGAGGGCCACATAGGACCGCACACTTATGATAAAACTGCCATTTCAAATATGTTTGCATATATATGTTTATTGACCCAACATACAGTGCAGTAACTTATTTCATGCTCAATAAATTTGATGAATATGAATACAAACAAATAATAACTAATAATAATAACTTACTGTTTTTTTTTTCAGTGCAAAGGGCTCTCAAGAAAATAAAACATACAATTCACCATCCACCTCAAAGATGGCAGAAAGCTGCAGAACAGCAGACCAACATAATAAATTGCACTTTAATTATTTTTAACAATTAACGAGACCAGGAGACCGTATCAAAGTTTTTAACCAGGTTATCATCACCAAAAGCCTTTGCCATTTCCATAGCACACCTCTTCACAATTTCGCCATCTGACAGGGGCTTCTTTGCTTTAGTGAGCTCAAGCGCAACGGCAAAATATGCCTTGAGTGCAGACTCCTGAGTGGTTGTGGCTCTGGTAAAAAGTCGCTGTTTGTGTACTTTTGATTTGAGGTCGGCTACCATAGCAGCCCTTGCAGCTTCAGTATACCTCTCGTATTTAGCTTTGTGCAAGGTGTTGTAGTGGCGACTTAAATTGAAATCTTTCATGGCAAATAGCGTCTCTAAGCAAACTAAGCACATAGGTCTGCCTTTAAATTCTGTGAACAAGTACCCATTTAACCTGACACACTCGGTATCAAGTTCCCTCTTTCCTCCTCTTTTAGCCATGGCTCCACTCTTCCTCACTGGTGCGTGCACAAGGCGGCGTCTACATTGGAGGCGCTATCTAGTGGCCATCTGTGTCATTACATCTGATTCAGTACCTCAGAGGACACATTTTTTATAATTTTCTAAAATTAATCAAAGAGCCACTTTAAGTGAGGGTGCGGGCCGTGTGCGGTCCAGTTGCCCATCCCTGGCCT